>NC_068404.1:76616-121201 GCF_023724105.1 Carassius gibelio | reverse complement strand
AAATATATATATATATATATATATAAAACTATTTAAAATATGAAATTAAAACAAAAATACACACAGAAAAATCAAGTTACACGAATGTACCTAAAAGAGTACAAATGCCGACCTGCCAACCTTGGAAATTTGTTTTAAGTACCATCAGTGTGGCGGGCGGTCGAGGGGGGCGGGGGGTAAACAGTTTACTGTTTTATGGAACTGTTTAGTTAGGTTTTGCTATTTTTTTATGACATTTTAAAAAAGAAAATAAAAAGTCGAGTACACTTTATGAAAAACTCTTTATGAATTTTTTTTTATAAACAAATAAAGTGAATGTAAGCATGTATGCATGTATTATGTGCAAAAAAAGGGTTAAAATCACAAATCACATTGTAATCTTAAAACAAAAATTATTTTAAAGCAGAAGTTAAAGTTACTAAACTAAAAATGAAAATAATAAAAAGCAGAGACTATGGCCTAATGGAGTAAGCTTCCTGCTTGTTTATGTTACTTTGTTAAAATGAGCCAAAGCAAAGTCATTCTTTAACATTTTGTCACAATTTGATTTAATTATATTCATTGCTTTTGAATGTGTAAAATTTCAACATTTCTGTTTCGTAAACATTGTGGGGACTACTTGAATTACTACTTAATTTTTTGGTGACTTAAATTCTGTCTAACACCAAGTGGACTTTTTTCCATGAATACATTATGCTAGTTAACACTCTGCCCCAGACTCTTTCTGATCCTGTTCTGCTTCTTGACACTTTTCTCCCTTCTCTCGACTGTATTTGTGGAGAAACTACACATATTGATCTGTGGCCCGTCGGGCTGAGGTTTCAGCTGCTGTGTGTTCAGACTCCTCCAGCATCCACACAGAGCCCCTCACAGACTGGAGCAGAGGATCAAAACCCTTCATTGTGTGGCGGCCATTAGTCCATGATCCTCTGCTCTTTCTGTAGGTGATCAGGAAGCTGTTCTCTGCACTTCCTGTGTCACTCCTGCTCACCCTATACAAACAATCAGAAGCATTTATCTAGTCTGATCCTAACAAGACAATCCAGCCATGACTGCTGTGAGTCAGATAAGTGTGTGTCACTGGCCACCTGCTCAGTGTAACCAGGGGTGGCGCTCAATGTCGTCTAAACTGGGCCGATCTGATGCCGCTGCACTGAGGCACCAGCGAATCAGCTGACGGCACTCTGTTACACACAACACAGTGTTCAGGAACACAAAACCACACGCTTCACCTGGATCTGGACCTGATTTCTGTCTCTTGCCTGTCGACAGCTCTCTAGGAAAGAGCAGTCTGCTTTTGGAGGTGACCCTCAATGCGCCTCTGAAGGGGAAACAGCTGCACAGGATGTTGTAGAGCGTCACCCCCACTGACCAAACCGTAGCCGGTCCCGCATGATAACGGTGATGCCGAAACCACTCAGGAGGGGCGTACTGAAGAGTGCCTGAGAGACCCAACAAGACCACAAACATCATCTGAAGAGGCCCCAGTCCAAACAGATTCCCTTCGCTCGATCATCAAAAGTCCACAAACAAACACAGATCACTGCAGGGAGATCAAACCAACCTGCAAAGTGTTTGTAGGCCGAGTCTTTCAGCAGATCTCCACAGCCGAAGTCCAGCAGCTTGATGTCATGTGAGTCTGTGGAGATCAGCAGGTTCTCTGGTTTGACGTCCCGGTGCAGGACTCCACGGCTCTCGCAGTGTTTCAGCGCCGTGATCAGCTGCAGCAGCACTTTCTTGGCCAGACTCTCCTCCAGGCGTCCGTTCTCCTCACAGAAACTCTCCAGATCTTGGCAAGGAAGCGGGCGCTCCAGGATCATGGTGTAGCGTCTGGGACGGTCAAACCACTCCAGCAGCTGCAGGACGTTGGGGCAGGCAGGAGCCGAATTGACCAGGGTCATCAACGCCACCTCCAGCGGCAGCCGACCCTGACCTTCCTGCAGGACAAACGCTCCGTTATATCCAGCGCTGAATCAGACCAAACAGAGTAACAGATTCACTCTCAACTCACAACTCTCAGTCTCTGTGTTCCTCGTTTAGAGACGTACTTGATGGCAACCTGTAGACAGATGAAGCACAGTAAACCACGCTGGCTAATTATCACCCATGAGGGACATTTACTGACATCAACATTTCTAAAAGCTGTTTAACTGCAGGAGGTAAGAAAATGTCTCACTGGCAGTCCATCAGACCTGCGGGTCCCAGCATACACAGAGCCGAATCCTCCTCGCCCCAGCAATGGGCCCTTCACATACGCTTCTGCAACACACAAGATCACAAGAAACGTCTTTAACAGAAAACATGCTGCAGCATCTAAACCTGTTACACAACGTTACTGTAATTCAGCTGAAGAACATTTTCAGTGAGTAATCATTGAGTGAGTCTTTAATCAGGTGTTTAATATGAGTGTATCTGACCTCTGCGGGAGCGTTTGGCAGCTCTTCTGTATGAAGGAGACGGATGCTCATCCTCCTGGCTGCCGCTCTGCCACTTCCTCTTCCTGTGAGGCTGATCTGTGGACACAGAAACGGCCAACTCTGAAGGCAGAGGTGCGATGTATCCAGGCAGCTCTTGGCTCAGCGGCTGGTTTGGGTTTGGCAGCGGTTCCTGAGCGCCGTCACCAGAGCCACGTCTCTCAAGCTCCTGATCATCCGTCTGAGAGACAGCAGCACTCCTGGATCTGGAGCGGCCCGAGCCTGCAATATTACACACATCAAACACTTACAGCCTTTATTAGCAACATTTATTAATAATCAACCACCAATGGTACTGCTCACATCCAGTTAGGTTACTTTACATTTTAATTGTCTTGAATTGAATTTAAGCAGCTCTGTAATTTGCCAGCATTATAATTGTGTCAAAGAATTAAACACATATTTCACTGATTTTCATACACAAGGAATAAAATACATGTGATCAGTGAGCTGGTAGAAATGTGTGATTAAATGAGTTAACCTGCACACATTTCTTCACATCACTTCATTAACACAATGAACAACATCGTACTATAATAACATACCAATAATAAACAAACTAAATTAAAACACTCACCTTGTCTTTCACCCAAATGAGCCATTGACAAACTCCTCCAAACTCCAATCAAAACAAGAAATTAATCAACAAAAAGGTAATTAATTAATCAATTAATTAATTACTGAAAGAAAGAAAGAAAGAAAGAAAGAAAGAAAGAAAGAAAGAAAAATCTGAAATAAGAAGAGAAAAATAGAATAAGTCTTTCCTCAGAAATAATCAGAAATCCTTCAAAAATAAAACTCTACTCAAAGAAAAATCCTCCGATCTCCTAAAATAAAAGTCTCTTCTCTGAACTCCGTCGAAAATCACAATCTCAGCACAGAAAATGTTCTCCAGAAGTCTCTGAAGTCGCCTCGTCTCTCAACCAGCAGATATCGATCAGATCATAACACGCGTCGCTATAGCAACTACAATTCGCGTGCGTGAGTTCAAAACTATTGAAAAGATTAATAAACTCTAATTCAGTTTAACCAGAGCTCATTATAGCATCTCTGATATATACTGATTTATGCCTTTATTAATAAATCTCACAAGTTAATATAAAAAGTATATAAAAATTCAATGTATAAGATAAATGTGTGCGCTCGCGCTTTTGTGCACGCGACGTCAGGCGAGCATAAGTGAATCTAATTGTAGTTGCTATAGCGACGCGGGTTGTTATGATTTCGGAATAAATATTTGTACACATTTTCAACTAAAACCTTGATATATAACGTAATGTTGTTGTAGAATATTGTTGTGAATAATTCCTAACCATAAAGTGCTCAGAAATGGTTAAAAAATGTATTAATAGATATTGTCTTTCTCCCAGCCAACATGTCCATGTGGGTCCCGCATGGGATTTATCTGGGCTATGTGGGTGTCAACTGGGCATGGGCTCAGAGTGGGGACTTTGATGGGCTGAATGTGTGCCCAGCTTGGATACAGTTGTGGACCCAGTTAGGCTGCCCATTATTGTTTATTTGTGGGTCCCAGATGGGCCACATTTGGGCTATATTAGGATATATTTATAGTTACATAATTTTTTTCACATTATTTATTTTTATGCAGTTATGGATAGCTACATAACCCTAATAATTAAATTGATTTAATTGTATGTATTTCATGTTTTATTCATTAAGGGTTATATCATAATGTAACAATATAAGATTATTTATTTTATGAAGAATCCTATTTTATTTATTCATAAGTACCTCAAAGTGTTTTTTGCTGGCCGACCGGCTGGACCATCATGAGGCAGGCGGGAAGAGTCATCGCCATAAAGAAGAACATTTTATGTTTTGAGATGATATGTGTTCTCTGAATATTGTTGTATAGTCTTTCTAATTAAGTACATTAACTCTTTTAAATTGTATTTTTATATTTACACCATTTCTTTTCCACTGGCAAAATGTGTTCCCTATCATAGGTCACTTCGATGCTGCGGTGACGTCACCACGTATGGGAACACCTCCGGTGTGACGAATGTCTGAAGCCCTATACCATCCCGCCAATCCTATTGGCCAAATGGCGCATAGCACCACCCTACGCATGCGCACGCATGATATACCTGGGTGCAGCGCGCCATTTCGCTCAGATTTCATTCCTTCAGGAATAGCGAATCTTCTGTGCCCTATCATCTCGCGTTCTCCAGCGATTTTCTTCGAGCAGTGTTAACTCCTCTTTCGCGGACGCGATGAGTCAACGAAAGGTAAGAGCCGTATATGGGTTTATCACAGGGAGGCACTCATGAGAGATTCGTTTGCAGCCTCTCTCATGTTCTCTCTGTGATAGCCTACGGCTATGGTAAAATAAGAAAAGTATCCGCGCTCTGGAGTCTATTTCTTCAGTCGCCTCGCGTCTAACCCCCACCGTTCGCTTCTGCGGTCGCCGAGGCCCCGCACGAGGTGTTGGTTAGGGGCGATATGTGCGGCTTGACTATGAGTACAGTGATGCACTGGAGTTTTCCACTTGCTCGCTCTCCCCTACTCGAGCGCGTTGATCAGAGCAGTTTTGCTTTATACTATGTTGTCTAACCGCAGCTTCTACTCAGAGTAGGCTCTGACCTGCATAAGCGGTTCTCTCCCTCCGAGCGGACAGGAGAAACGCGCTTCCCCTTCCTCAGTGTGCTACATGGCGGACTGCTATTATATAGCGATGCCGTTTGACTACCTCTCTAGCCGAACGGATCGCGCCAAACTCCGCCGCGACCTAGTCTCGTCTAGACGTATCGAGTCGTGTCTATTTCGGCAATTTTATTCTCTTATTACGGTTCTTACGAGAAGCCTCTCGTTCTTTCCCCACACTCTAACATTGACCGTCTCGCAGCACAAGCACTTCGAGCGTCACTGAACTGAGCTGTTATTTGAGCGCCCCTCAGACACTGCACAATTCAGTCTTCAGAGTTTGAGGGACGGCACAAGAGACTGGCGAATTTGGCCAGTTTATGACGGCTCACACAGCTGCCGCGTTCTCGCTAGCGGCGTGGCCCTATGTTTATCTTGTTGGATTAAATCCTGCCGTGGACACGCTTCAGGATTATACACAACGAAACACAGCGAGTTTGACGCATGCATTTCCTTCTATGTTTGCCGGGGTCTGTGCCCTCCACTGAAGAGTGCTGTTGGACTGCTAATGCACATCCAACCCTCTCACTGCAGTCCCCCACGCTCTAACATTGACTGTCTCGCAGCACAAGCACTTCGAGCGTCACTGAACTGAGCTGTTATTGGAGCGCCCCCTCAGACACTCTGCACTATTCAGTCTTCAGAGTCTGAGGGACGCCACAAGAGACTGGCAAATATGGCCAGTTTATGACGGCTCACACAGCTGCCGCGTTCTCGCTAGCGGCGTGGCCTAATGTTTTCTTGTTGGATTAAATCCTGCCGTGAACACGCTTCAGGATTATATACAACGAAACGCAGCGAGTTTGACGCATGCGCTTTACTTCATGTTTGCCAGGGTCTGTGCCCTCCACTAGAGAGTGCTGTTGGACTGCTAATGCACATCCAACCCTTTCACTGCAGTCCCCACGCTCTAACATTGACTGTCTCGCAGCAAAGGCACCTCGAGCATCATTGGATTGAGCTATCATTTGAGCGCCCCCTCAGACACTCTGCACAATCCAGCCTTCAGAGTCTGAGGGACGCCACGAGAGACTGGCGAATATGGCCAGTTATGACGGCTCACACAGCTGCCGCGTTCTCGCTAGCGGCGTGGCCTAATGTTATCTTGTTGGATTAAATCCTGCCGTGAACACGCTTCAGGATTATACACAACGAAACGCGGCGAGTTTGACGCTTGCGCTTTCCTTCTATGTTTGCCAGGGTCTGTGCCCTCCACTAGAGAGTGCTGTTGGACTGCTAATGCACATCCAACCCTCTCACTGCAGTCCACACGCTCTAACATTGACTGTCTCGCAGCAAAGCCACCTCGAGCATCATTGGATTGAGCTATCATTTGAGCGCCCCCTCAGACACTCTGCACAATCCAGCCTTCAGAGTTTGAGGGACGGCACAAAAGGCTGGCAGAGATGGCCAGTTTATGACTGCTCATACAGCCGCCACGTTCTCGCAATGGCGACGTGGCCCGATTTTTATCTTGGTGAATTTAATCCTGCCGTGGATACGCTTCAGGATTATACACAACGAAACGCAGCAAGTTTACGCATGCGCTTTACTTCATGTTCGCCAGGGACTGTGCCCTCCACTAGAGAGTGCTGTTGGACCGCTAATGCGCATCCAACACTCTCACTGCAGTCCCTACGCTCTACATTGACTGTCTCGCAGCAAACAGCGCTTCGAGCAGCATTGGATCAGGCTGTAACGCCAGGCGTAAATAATAAATAATAATTAATAATCCCTCAGACACTGCGCAATCCAGCTTTCAGATCTTGAGGGGCGATTCAAGGGTCTTACACAGACGACCCGTTTATGACGGCTCGCACAGCCGCCGTTTTAGTTAGCGGCAGAGCCTGATGTTCAATTCGTTGGTCTAATTCCTGCCGTGGACACGTTCAGGAATATACACAACGGGACGCAATAGCTCTTATGCATACACTTCCCCTGTGCACGAATGCCGCAGGCTTTTCCGTGCACGGACATTATGTGTATGACAGCGTTGCAGAAAGCGGAAATTTGAGACTGCTAGTATCGTTTTGGGTCGCGTGGAACGCTTGCCCGGCATTTCTCAATGGGTGTTACGCACAATTGTCACGGATACACCAATTCGTTTTTTAGAGGCCCGCCTCTTTCCGCTGAATTCTTTCCACGGTGGTAGACTGATGGTAATAGCAGTGTTGTGACAGGAGATGTCAACTCTGCTGAGCAAAGGGGCTATAGAAGTCGTAGACCCCGTACTTCTCAATGCATGGATGTAGCTCTGGCCCCGTTGCGGCTCCAGGGCGTCCGTCTGTTAACCACTTGGACGATTGGCAGCGGCATTCCCCGTAATTTGTCTGGGGTTACTTCACATGCGCCCTTTTCAGTGGAAAAGTGGGCGGAAAGACGAAATATTTCACCCCGTTGTCTTCCGCATCCGACGATTTCGGTGACACGGAGTTGTGTGATGTCATTAAAGCTATGGATGCCAACCGAGTTTCTCCTACCGGGGTTCGGCTGGGGATTTGAGCTTTCCCAGAGACCGTCACGACGGATGCGTCTTTGACCGGTTGGGGAGCTGTTTGTCAAGGGCTACCAGCCCATGGAGTGTGGACCGCTGCACGACGCAGTTGGTATATAAACCGGTTGGAATTACTGGCAGTTTTCTGGCTCTCCAGTAATTCGCGAATCTGCTGATCGGCCGTCTTGTGCTGCTCAGATCAGACAACACAGCGTTTGTCTCATACATGAATCATTAGGAAGGATTACGCTCTCGCCCCCTGTGCAGGCTGGCGAGACATGTTCTTCTCTGGTCTCAGAGAAAATTTCTGTCGATCCGAGTTGTTCATGTCCCCGGACGTTTGAACTTCGGAGCAGATATGCTATCCAGACGGGCTCTGGAACAGGGAGAATGGAGATTACACCTCCAGACGGTGAATCTTTTATGGCGGATATTCGGCAAGCGAAAGTGGATTTATTCGCGTCAAACATGACTACGCATTGCCCGCTATGGTTCTCCCTATGCCCCCCATCGCCCCTGGGCGTGGATGCATTAGCTCACAGCTGGCCCACGACCAGTCTGTATGCTTTTCCTCCGATTCGTTTGATCCCAGCGGTATTATGCAGAATACGGTGGGACAGAGTGGATCAGCTGCTGCTGGTGGCTCCGCGATGGCACACGCAGCCGTGGTTTGCGGATCTGATCAGTCTGCTAGCGGGCTCTCCTTGGAGATTCCCCTCAGACAGGATTTATTATCACAAGCACAGGGGCTGATTTGGCACCCGAGGCCGGATCTGTGGAAACTGTGGGCGTGGCCACTGAGCGGAGTGCATTAGTATGTCCCAGTCTTTCTGTTGAAACCACTGAGACTATATTGAATTCTAGAGCAGCTTCTACGAGACGCTTATATGCTTTCAAGTGGAGACTGATTACAGCCTGGTGTGGCAATCGTAATGTGGATCCAGTTTACTGCCCAGTGGCTTCAGTGCTGGAGTTCCTCCAGGATTGTTTTTCGGATGGCGTAACACCAGCCACTTTTAGGTTTACGTGGCAGCCATTTCAGCTTACCACGAATACATAGGCGGTGCCTCTATGAGGCGTCATCCACTAGTTTCTCGTTTCGTACAGCGTGCGCGACGGCTGAGGCCTTTCCGCCCTGTGCGAGTTCCTTCATGGGGTTTTTCCATTGTGTTGCTAGGTTTATCAGGGCATCCGTTTGAGCCCTTGGAGACCGTATCGGATAAATTCTTGACACTGAAGACACTTCTTCTCATGGCTTTATCCTCCCTCAAGAGAGTTGGGGATTTACAGGCTCTTTCTGTTTCACCCTCATGCATGGAATTTGCACCGGGCTCTGTGAAGGTGCTGCTGCGGCCCAGGCCTAACTATGTTCCTAAGGTCGCATCTAACCTCTTTCGCTTTCAGCAAGTGTTCCTGGAAGCTTTTTCACCTGCTGAGGCTGGATCAGAAGATCTAAGTCTTTGCCCTGTGAGAGCTTTAAAGACTTATGTGGATCGTACAGCCCCTTGGCGTGAATCTGACCAGCTGTTTGTCTGTCTTGGACATAAAAGTAAGGGCCATGCGGTTCCAAAACAGCGCATGTCCCATTGGCTGGTGGAGGCAATTTCTTTGGCCTATGAGGCGCGCGGACTCGCTTCGCCCTTAGGAATTAAGGCTCATTCCACTTGAGCTGTGGCTTCTTCTCAAGCTTTTCTCAGTGGATCTTCTATGGATGATATCTGTGCTGCGGCAGGATGGTCCTCACCGAGCACTTTTATCAAGTCCTACAGTCTGGATGTGAGGATGGCTCCTGGCTCCCGGGTTCTCTCCGCTTGAGCAGATGCTTCCCCGGATCTCAGTTATCAGGTACGTCAGGCGTTTTGGTATATCGTTCCCATACGTGGTGACGTCACCGCAGCATCGAAGTGACCTATGATAGGGAACATCTCGGTTACGTATGTAACCTTGGTTCCCTGAATAGGGAACGAGATGCTGCGGTTCTGGCCGTTCCGTACCTTGATAACTTCTTCATCTTCAGTCATGAAATCTGAGCGAAATGGCGCGCTGCACCCAGGTATATCATGCGTGCGCATGCGTAGGGTGGTGCTATGCGCCATTTGGCCAATAGGATTGGCGGGATGGTATAGGGCTTCAGACATTCGTCACACCGGAGGTGTTCCCATACGTGGTGACGTCACCGCAGCATCTCGTTCCCTATTCAGGGAACCAAGGTTACATACGTAACCGAGATGTTATCTGTGATTTTACTTGTAGGCTATGTTCATTGATGAAATATGGTTAATATTCTCATAATTCTGTGTTGTTAAAGTTCAGCTTTGAAAAATAAAAGATGAATCATGAATAAAGCTGTTGGTGTGAAGCAATAACTTGTGTTATTGAATATATAACAAAATTAAAAATAATAAAATAATATTACTTTTAAAATTACATTTCTAAACTGAATAGTGTCACTTTTAACTTGTTCATATTACCTTTAGTAGTATAACTATACCTTTGAGTGACATTTTTGTACTGGCACAACTTATAACCATGCATGCTTTTTAATGCTTTTGTGAATGTTTTAGTGGTATTTTAAAATAATTGCCTTTTCTGTTTTTCTTTCTTTACTGTTTTATTTTTTATTTTTTAGGTATGAACCTGAGAAGTCTGCACAGGCCCTGGAATAATACCATTTCATTCTGTTCTGTTCAAGTATTTTTGTATTAACACTTTCTATGAAGCTCATATTATACATTATAAGGGTATTCTTAAAGCATTATAAGGACTGCATTATAATACAACTTATAATATGTTGGATCATCTCATGAATATTCATAAGAACAAGTTTAATATATTTACTTATTTGTGGTTATAGCTTTTAAGAGTATGATTATTTATAATCTCTTGTTAAACACAGCTCAGGACCTAGTCAAAACCATGTGAAAGCTACATGCAGGTAGGAGCAATGGGCATGCCAAAGGTAGGGGGCATTCCAAAAGGTTTCTGATTGGTGAAAAAAAAAGGTGGCGGGCGTGCCAAAAGGTTTCTCATTGGTAAAACGAAAGATGCGTTTTTAATATATAGATTTAAACAGAGAGAGTGTGTCTGAACCCCGAACATTATCAGGAAGGCTTTTCAGAGTTTGGGAGCCAAATGTGAAAAAGCTCTACCTCCTTTAGTGGACTTTGCTATGCTAGGAACTACCGAAAGTCCAGCATTTTATGACCTTAGGGAGCGTGATGAAATATAACGTGGTATAAGGCTAGTTAGGTACGCAGGAGCTAAACCATTTAGGGCCTTATAGGTAAGTAATGATAATTTGTAACTGATATGGAACTCAATAGGTAGCCAGTGCAGAGACTGTAAAACTGGGGTAATATGATCATATTTTCTTGACCTGGTAAGGACTCTAGCTGCTGAATTTTGGACTACCTGTAGCTTGTTTACTGAAGAAGCAGGACAACCATCTAGAAGTGCATTACAATAGTCCAGTCTAGAGGTCATGAATGTATGAACTAGCTTTTCTGCTTCAGAAACCGATAACATGTTTCATAGCTTGGCAATGTTTCAAAGATGGAAGAATGCAATTTTTGTAACATGGGAAATATGATTTTCAAAAGACAAGTTGCTTTCTTATATAACACCCAGATTTTTGACTGTAGAGGTAGTAACAGTACATCCGTCTAGTTGCAGATTGTAATTAAAAGATTCTGTGTACGTTTTTTTGTTGCAATATTTAATATCTCTGTCTTATCCGAATTTAATAGGATAAAATTATTGGTCATCCAATCTTTTACATTTTTAACACACTCCGTTATATTAGATAATTTAGAAGTTGAATCTGGTCTCATTGAGATATATAGCTGAGTATCATCAGGATAACAGTGGAAGCTAATTCCGTATTTTCTAATAATATTACAAAGGGGCAACGTGTATATTGAAAATATAAGTGGACCTAGGACGGATTCCTTGTGGCACTCCACATTTTACTGCTAATAAATGAGATGATTCCCCATTTAAATAAAGAAAATGGTAGCGATCGGACAGGTAGGATCTAAACCATCTTAGAGCCTGCCCTTGAATACCTCTATAGGTTAGTTGTCACGGCGCGGTAGAGACGGCGCCGTGGAAAGAACAAGATCTGGGTCCAAGTGCAGGGAAGAGACACTTTATTTTAACAAGAACAAACGAGAACTAAAAGGCCAACACGGCAAAAACAAAACCAAAACGAATCACAAGAAAACAAGCATGAGAAACACAGGTACATAGACATTACAATATAGCCAGGCAGAGTGGTGGGTGAGACGAAACTATATACTCGTGAACAAATAGGGAACAGCTGTGTGCGTGATTATGTGCACAGGTGTACAGAGTGAGTGGATGCAACAGGTGTACAGAGTGAATAAGGTAATGAGTCAGGGGGCCAGGGAGAAACACAGGTGGAGCAACTAAACAGTAACAAGGTGACAAGGTGAGCAGGGTCAGAAAAGGAAAGGAGAGAGCACATGGCACCAAATAACACAACACAAGCCATGTGCTCACAGAAAGACAAAGACAGAAAGACAGAAGACTGTGACAGAACCCCTCCCTTAAGGAGTGGATTCCAGACACTCCAAAATAATAAATCACGGAGGGAGGCGGAACGGAGGTGGATCAGGGGGAGGGATGGAGGGCCAGATAATATGGTAAAACAGAGACAAGAGGACCAGGTAGAATGGGGTAACAGAGACAGACCAACAGGTAAAATGGTAAAACAGAGACAAGAGGACCAGGTAGAATGGGGAAGCAGAGACAAGATACACAGACAAGAAACCCAGGAAGGAGGTGGAACGGCAGAGGATCAGGGGAAGGGAAGGAGGGCCAGGTCCATAGGAGGAAACAGAAAGAAAGACACAGACCGCAGAACAACAAAAAATAACACAAATACTCAAGTCCAAGAAGGACATCACGTGACGCCCCATGAGGACGGAGCAGAAGACCACCATAACGGTGTGGTCCGGACGGACGCCCCCCAGGGCGGAGCAGAACACCACCACAACCGTGTGGTCAGGACAGAAGCCCCCCAGGGCAGAGCAGAAGACCACCACACTCGTGTGGTCCAACCAACGGGAGGACGACAATCTGGCAATCCCATGGTGTACATACTGGACTCCAGAAGATCGGTGCTGACCCGACACTGCTCATGAAGATTGTTGGTGAATTGCATTTGTACATGAAGATCATTGCTGACTTGTATTTGCTTATGAAGATCAGTGGTGACTTGCCTTTGTTCATGAAGATCACCGGTGACTTGACTCTGTCCTTGAAGCTCACCGGTGACTTGACTCTGTCCTTGAAGCTCACCGGTGACTTGACTCTGTCCTTGAAGCTCACCGGTGACTTGACTTGACTCTGGAAGGTCAACGGTGACTAGCCCTGACTCTGGAGGGTCAACGGTGACTAGCCCTGACTCTGGAGGGTCAACGGTGACTAGCCCTGACTCTGGAGGGTCAACGGTGACTAGCCCTGACTCTGTAGGGTCAACGGTGACTAGCCCTGACTCTGGAGGGTCCACGAGCACCTGACTCAACTCTGGAGGGTCCACTGGAACCTGACTCGACTCTGGAGGGTCCACTGGAACCTGACTCGACTCTGGAGGGTCCACTGGAACCTGACTCGACTCTGGAGGGTCCACTGGAACCTGACTCGACTCTGGAGGGTCCACTGGAACCTGACTCGACTCTGGGAGTTCAACAGGAACCTGACTCGACTCTGGGAGTTCAACAGGAACCTGACTCGACTCTGGGAGTTCAACAGGAACCTGACTCGACTCTGGGAGTTCAACAGGAACCTGACTCGACTCTGGGAGTTCAACAGGAACCTGACTCGACTCTGGGAGTTCAACAGGAACCTGACTCGACTCTGGAGAGTTCGCTAGAACCTGACTCGTCTCTGGAGAGTTTACTGGCACCTGACTCGACTCTGGAGGGTCCGGAGCAGTCACCACCGCCTTGTGGGAATCGTGAGCGGACGGCGCTGCCTCGAGGACATCGTGAGCGGATGCCGCCGCCTCGGGGACATCGTAAGCGGACGCCGCTGCCTCGGGGCAATCCTGAGTGGACACCACCGCCTTGGGGCAATCCTGAGTGGAATCTGCAGCTTTGTGAAGGCTAGCAGTCAGCCCCACTGCTTCAGAGGGAACATCAGCAGGCTCCACCACCTTGTGAGTCCTGCGAGCCGACCACGCTGCTCGCTCCGACATCCACTGTGAATCCCGCATGCAGTGCATCAGCCCGTGACGCTCCAGGAACAGGTGTGAGGCACTGGGTGCAGCCGACGAGGCCTCTGCTGACTCCTGGACTGTGGCCTTGGGAGAACCTTGAGCTGGCTCTGCAGCTAACTCCACCCTAACAGCTGAGCCGCTCAACTGCAGAGCCAGGTTGATGTATTCCTCCAGCGTCTCGTCGGGGTGCCAGAATGGCATAAGGGACTTGAAGGGCTCGGCTAGTCCTCCCCAGAAGAAAACCATTAGACAGGTCCTCTCTGTCGCTGACAGCCGAGCCGCCCCCACGAACTCCAAAGCATAATCCTCGATGCTTCGCTCTCCTTGGCAGATGTCAAGGAATCTCCCTGCTGGACCCATATTTGCTGGCTATATTCTGTCACGGCGCGGTAGAGACGGCGCCGTGGAAAGAACAAGATCTGGGTCCAAGTGCAGGGAAGAGACACTTTATTTTAACAAGAACAAACGAGAACTAAAAGGCCAACACGGCAAAAACAAAACCAAAACGAATCACAGGAAAACGAGCATGAGAAACACAGGTACATAGACATTACAATATAGCCAGGCAGAGTGGTGGGTGAGACGAAACTATATACTCGTGAACAAATAGGGAACAGCTGTGTGCGTGATTATGTGCACAGGTGTACAGAGTGAGTGGATGCAACAGGTGTACAGAGTGAATAAGGTAATGAGTCAGGGGGTCAGGGAGAAACACAGGTGGAGCAACTAAACAGTAACGAGGTGACAAGGTGGGCGGGGTCAGAAAAGGAAAGGAGAGAGCACATGGCACCAAATAACACAACACAAGCCATGTGCTCACAGAAAGACAGAAGACTGTGACATTAGTAATTGATCTATGAGTATGTCATGATCTATGGTTTTGAATGCAGCACTAAGATCAAGTAAAACTAGCAATGAGATGCAGCCTTGATCTGTCGCAAGAAGCAGGTCATTTGTTATTTTAACAAGTGCAGTTTCGGTGCTATGGTGGGGGCTGAAACCTGACTGAAATTCTTCATACAGATAATTTTTTTTGCAGGAAGGATATCAATTGAGCAGATACAACTTTTTCTAAAATTTTAGACATAAATGGAAGATTTGAAATAGGCCTATAATTTGCCAGTTCACTAGGATCTAACTTTGGTTTCTTAATAAGAGGCTTAATAACCGCCAGCTTGAATGGTTTTGGGACCTGACCTAAAGATAACGATGAGTAAATGATATTGAGAAGCGGTTCTTCAGCTACAGGTAACAACTCTTTCGTTAATTTAGTGGGTACAGGATCTAATAAACATGTTGTTGGTTTAGTTACAGTGATAAGTTTATTTAGCTCTTCTTGTCCTATATTTGTAGGCACTGCCTACAACTGAAGTGTTAGACGCTGTAGAATTTACATTCGCTATTGTATTTCAAATGTTATCTATTTTATCAGTGAAGAAATTCATAAAGTCATTACTATTAAATGTTGATGGAATATTTGAATCAGGTGTCATCTGGTAATTTGTTAATTTATCCACTGTGTTAAATAAAAACCTTGGATTGTTTTGGTTATTTTCAATGAGTTTGTGTATATGCTCTGCCCTAGCAGTTTTTAGAGCCTGTCTATAGCTGGACATACTGTGTTTCCATGCAATTCTAAAAACTTCCAAGTTAGTTTTTCTCCATTTGCGTTCAAGACTACGAGTTTCTTTTTTGAGAGAGTGAGTATTACTGTTATACCATGGCACAGTACATTTTTCTCTAACCTTTTTCAATTTGATGGGAGCAAAAGCTTCTAATGTATTAGAGAAAATAGTGCCCATGTTGTCAGTCATTTCATCTAGTTCATGTGTAGACATATAGTTAATATCAGTGATATGCAGCATGCACAATACAAGGACATGGTCTGTAATATCATCAAATTGAGGTACGATATCTATATCAGTAAGATCGATTCCATGCGATATAATTAAATCTAGCGATGATTAAAACGATGAGTGGGCTCTGTGACATTTTGCTTGACTCCAAAAGAGTTTATTAGGTCAGTAAACGCAAGTCCTAATGCATCATTTGAATTGTCAACGTGAATATTAAAATCTCCCATGATTAGCAACTTATCAACAGTAACCAGAAGGTCTGAGAGGAAATCTGCAAATTCTTTTAAGAATTCTGGAGTCCTTCTGCCTGATAGAGAAAAAAATATAGTTGACAAAACAAAAAAAAATTGTCATAAGAGTTTAGTTAACCTCTGTCAAGTGACATTAACCAATTTAGCAAACAGACAAAGCTTTGTCAAAGAATAATGCTTAACCTTTTTATCAAAGCAAACAGACACAGCTTTATCCACTAAAACATTTATTTAGATTTTAGTTTCAGTTGCCAATTCAAGTCAAATAAAATAAATAAATAAATAAACCACTCATTCATTCATTCATCCATTTATGCGGAAGTAGCAGTCTATAGAACAGAAGCCAGCAAGCTCTTCTTCTGAACAGAACGCTGTGAAGACCCCCTTCGTTTCATGGCCACAGTATCCAGTGGTGTTTTTGTAGATGCATCTGCAGCCATCACACCTCACATCTGGACCGACAGACTTCCAGTCAACGATTCCTACCAAAATAAATAAATAAAACCTCTGTAATGTAATAAACTTTCTAAATATCTTTAAAAAACTTGTTCAGTTAATAAAATTGTAAATATTCATAATGTCCAGCCAGGTAAAGTGAGCTCTTCTTTGAAAACTGATGCCATAAAACTTTCTGCTCACTAGTGACAGAGTGAGAAAGCCTCCTTCTCCTTCTTTATAGACAACATCTAGAAGAATGTCTGAGCAGCTCTGATGGTAGCTGAATAATAACAATATATATATATATATATATATATATATATATATATATATATACAAAACTATTTAAAATATGAAATTAAAACAAAAATACACACAGAAAAATCAAGTTACACGAATGTACCTAAAAGTGTACAAATGCCGACCTGCCAACCTTGGAAATTTGTTTTAAGTACCATCAGTGTGGCGGGCGGTCGAGGGGGGCGGGGGGTAAACAGTTTACTGTTTTATGTAACTGTTTAGCTAGGTTTTGCTATTTTTTTATGACATTTTAAAAAAGAAAATAAAAAGTCGAGTACACTTTATGAAAAACTCTTTATGCATTTTTTTTATAAACAAATAAAGTGAATGTAAGCATGTATTATGTGGTATTATGTGCAAAAAAAGGGTTAAAATCACAAATAACATTGTAATCTTAAAACAAAAATAAGCCTTTTAAAGCAGAAGTTAAAGTTACTAAACTAAAAATGAAAATAATAAAAAGCAGAGACTAGGGCCTAATGGAGTAAGCTTCCTGCTTGTTTATGTTACTTTGTTAAAATGAGCCAAAGCAAAGTCATTCTTTAACATTTTGTCACAATTTGATTTAATTATATTCATTGCTTTTGAATGTGTAAAATTTCAACATTTCTCTTTCGTAAACATTGTAGGGACTACTTGAATTACTACTTAATTTTTTGGTGACTTAAATTCTGTCTAACACCAAGTGGACTTTTTTCCATGAATACATTATGCTAGTTAACACTCTGCCCCAGACTCTTTCTGATCCTGTTCTGCTTCTTGACACTTTTCTCTCTTCTCTCGACTGTATTTGTGGAGAAACTACACATATTGATCTGTGGCCCGTCGGGCTGAGGTTTCAGCTGCTGTGTGTTCAGACTCCTCCAGCATCCACACAGAGCCCCTCACAGACTGGAGCAGAGGATCAAAACCCTTCATTGTGTGGCGGCCATTAGTCCATGATCCTCTGCTCTTTCTGTAGGTGATCAGGAAGCTGTTCTCTGCACTTCCTGTGTCACTCCTGCTCACCCCATACAAACAATCAGAAGCATTTATCTAGTCTGATCCTAACAAGACAATCCAGCCATGACTGCTGTGAGTCAGATAAGTGTGTGTCACTGGCCACCTGCTCAGTGTAACCAGGGGTGGCGCTCAATGTCGTCTAAACTGGGCCGATCTGATGCCGCTGCACTGAGGCACCAGCGAATCAGCTGACGGCACTCTGTTACACACAACACAGTGTTCAGGAACACAAAACCACACGCTTCACCTGGATCTGGACCTGATTTCTGTCTCTTGCCTGTCGACAGCTCTCTAGGAAAGAGCAGTCTGCTTTTGGAGGTGACCCTCAATGCGCCTCTGAAGGGGAAACAGCTGCACAGGATGTTGTAGAGCGTCACCCCCACTGACCAAACCGTAGCCGGTCCCGCATGATAACGGTGATGCCGAAACCACTCAGGAGGGGCGTACTGAAGAGTGCCTGAGAGACCCAACAAGACCACAAACATCATCTGAAGAGGCCCCAGTCCAAACAGATTCCCTTCGCTCGATCATCAAAAGTCCACAAACAAACACAGATCACTGCAGGGAGATCAAACCAACCTGCAAAGTGTTTGTAGGCCGAGTCTTTCAGCAGATCTCCACAGCCGAAGTCCAGCAGCTTGATGTCATGTGAGTCTGTGGAGATCAGCAGGTTCTCTGGTTTGACGTCCCGGTGCAGGACTCCACGGCTCTCGCAGTGTTTCAGCGCCGTGATCAGCTGCAGCAGCACTTTCTTGGCCAGACTCTCCTCCAGGCGTCCGTTCTCCTCACAGAAACTCTCCAGATCTTGGCAAGGAAGCGGGCGCTCCAGGATCATGGTGTAGCGCCTGGGACGGTCAAACCACTCCAGCAGCTGCAGGACGTTGGGGCAGGCAGGAGCCGAATTGACCAGGGTCATCAACGCCACCTCCAGCGGCAGCCGACCCTGACCTTCCTGCAGGACAAACGCTCCGTTATATCCAGCGCTGAATCAGACCAAACAGAGCAACAGATTCACTCTCAACTCACAACTCTCAGTCTCTGTGTTCCTCGTTTAGAGACGTACTTGATGGCAACCTGTAGACAGATGAAGCACAGTAAACCACGCTGCCTAATTATCACCCATGAGGGACATTTACTGACATCAACATTTCTAAAAGCTGTTTAACTGCAGGAGGTAAGAAAATGTCTCACTGGCAGTCCATCAGACCTGCGGGTCCCAGCATACACAGAGCCGAATCCTCCTCGCCCCAGCAATGGGCCCTTCACATACGCTTCTGCAACACACAAGATCACAAGAAACGTCTTTAACAGAAAACATGCTGCAGCATCTAAACCTGTTACAGAACGTTACTGTAATTCAGCTGAAGAACATTTTCAGTGACTAATCATTGAGTGAGTCTTTAATCAGGTGTTTAATATGAGTGTATCTGACCTCTGCGGGAGCGTTTGGCAGCTCTTCTGTATGAAGGAGACGGATGCTCATCCTCCTGGCTGCCGCTCTGCCACTTCCTCTTCCTGTGAGGCTGATCTGTGGACACAGAAACGGCCAACTCTGAAGGCAGAGGTGCGATGTATCCAGGCAGCTCTTGGCTCAGCGGCTGGTTTGGGTTTGGCAGCGGTTCCTGAGCGCCGTCACCAGAGCCACGTCTCTCAAGCTCCTGATCATCCGTCTGAGAGACAGCAGCACTCCTGGATCTGGAGCGGCCCGAGCCTGCAATATTACACACATCAAACACTTACAGCCTTTATTAGCAACATTTATTAATAATCAACCACCAATGGTACTGCTCACATCCAATTAGGTTACTTTACATTTTAATTGTCTTGAACTGCATTTGAGCATCTCTGTAATTTGCCAGCGTTATAATTGTGTCAAAGAATTAAACACATATTTCACTGATTTTCATACACAGGGAATAAAATACATGTGATCAGTGAGCTGGTAGAAATGTGTGATTAAATGAGTTAACCTGCACACATTTCTTCACATCACTTCATTAACACAATGAACAACATCGTACTATAATAACATACCAATAATAAACAAACTAAATTAAAACACTCACCTCGTCTTTCACCCAAATGAGCCATTGACAAACTCCAATCAAAACAAGAAATTAATCAACAAAAAGGTAATTAATTAATCAATTAATTAATTACAGAAAGAAAGAAAGAAAGAAAGAAAGAAAAATCTGAAATAATAAGAGAAAAATAGAATTAGTCTTTCCTCAGAAATAATCAGAAATCCTTCAAAAATAAAACTCTACTCTAAAAATAAAAGTCTCTTCTCTGAACTCCGTCGAAAATCACAATCTCAGCACAGAAAATGTTCTCCAGAAGTCTCTGAAGTCGCCTCGTCTCTCAACCAGCAGATATCGATCAGATCATAACACGCGTCGCTATAGCAACTACAATTCGCGTGCGTGAGTTCAAAACTATTGAAAAGATTAATAATCTCTAATTCAGTTTAACCAGAGCTCATTATAGCATCTCTGATATATACTGATTTATGCCTTTATTAATAAATCTCACAAGTTAATATAAAAAAGTATATAAAAATTCAATGTATAAGATAAATGTGTGCGCTCGCGCTTTTGCGCACGCGACGTCAGGCGAGCATAAGTGAATCGAATTGTAGTTGCTATAGCGACGCGTGTTATGTTATGATTTCGGCATAAATATTTGTACACGTTTTCAACTAAAACCTTGATATATAACGTAATGTTGTTGTAGAATATTGTTGTGAATAATTCCTATCCATAAAGTGCTCAGAAATGGTTAAAAAAAATGATTAATAGATATTGTCTTTCTCCCGCATGGGATTTATCTGGGCTATGTGGGTGTCAACTGGGCATGGGCTCAGAGTGGGGACTTTGATGGGCTGAATGTGTGCCCAGCTTGGATACAGTTGTGGACCCAGTTAGGCTGCCCATTATTGTTTATTTGTGGGTCCCAGATGGGCCACATTTGGGCTATATTAGGATATATTTATAGTTACATAATTTTTTTCATATTATTTATTTTTATGCAGTTATTGGTAGCTACATAACCCTAATAATTAAATTGATTTAATTGTATGTATTTCATGTTTTATTCATTAAGGGTTATATCATAATGTAACTGTCACAGCCACACCTTCTACACTCCCGGAATCGGACACTTACGCCACACCCACTCGTCCCCAATCACCCGAATTCTGAACTCCTGTGCATCATCACCAGAACCACATATAAAGCCATCAGTCACCATCACTCATCGTCTGGTCTTGCACCGATCTCCTCTCTTGCCTGAACGCCATTATTAAACCTCCCTGAACTCTTGAACCCTCTTCATCCTCGTCAGTCTTCCTGTCCCCATCATCTTCATCTGAGCACCATCTGGATCACCGTTCACCATAAGGGAAGTTGTGTTGTCACCGTTCTATCCACGTGTCAAGATTCACCTGTGTCTGAAACCTCTGATTCACATTAAACTACCTTATCACTGAATCCTCTGTGTCCTCGTCTGTGTCTGACAGAAGACCAGACCGCATGCAGAGCTCTTCGGACACGGGCGAGGACCGCACCGCGGATCCCTTCACGCAACTGGTTCACGCTGTACGGTCCTCACTGATGCAACAAACTCCCCCTTCTTCACCGGCTGTCAACAACTCAAACACCGCTACAACTCCGGTCACTTCTTCAGTTGCCCCTGCGAGTCCCATGGCCAAACCAGTGACATACAGCGGCACGGCGGAGGATTGCAGCGGGTTCCTGCTACAGTGTTCCCTCTATATGGAATCCAACTCTCATTTATTCACCTCCGAACGCAGTCGAGTAGCCTTCATCATCAACCTACTCTCAGGTAAGGCCCTCCAATGGGCTGAATCCCTCTGGGACTCGAACTCACCTGCCCTTGGATCCGTCACTAACTTCTGTTCCCAGTTAAAATCCGTCTTTGGCCATCAAACTTCTGCATTGTCTGTCCATGACCAATTATTTACCATTCACCAACAGAGAGATGAATCTGTGAGTGATTATGCCATACGCTTCCGTACTCTCGCTTACATAAGCGGCTGGAATGAAACTGCCTTAATTACAGCATATCGCCACGGATTGAATGACAAGATACAAAGTTTGATAGTTGTGTACGAAGACTCACTAGGACTAGAGAATCTCATTCAGAAATCCATTCGAGTTGCCCAGAGACTCACTGCCTGTCATCCGCTCACTCCCGCTGTACTTCCTCCGCCCGCTATACCATCTGTCGCTCCTCCAGCACCTGAACCCATGCAAGTGGACTCTCACCATCTGTCCGCATCGGAACGTCAGTGGAGGATCAACGCCGGGCTATGTCTCTATTGTGGGGGAGATGGACACCTCTTACCATCCTGTCCAGTTCGACCTCCACGCCCAGCGGTGAGTACCATCCATATACCTCCTCACACTGCTCATCTAACTAAGACCTGGGTTACTCTAAGACACCTTTGCTCTTCTGTTTCAGTACAAGCCCTCATCGACTCCGGTTCGGCCGGGAACTTCATCAACCGGCAAACCTTAACTCGTCTCAACGCCAAACATCACCGAAGCCCTGTCGAACTCAAAGTAACCACCATACAGGGAAAGCCGCTGGGCAAGGGTCGTGTCCACTATTTCTCCCCCACAATCATCCTCCGCGTGGGACTCCTGCACGAAGAAGACATCACGTTCATGGTGCTGGAGGAATCCACCGCAGACATCATCCTGGGATGCCCCTGGCTTAACCTCCACCAACCTCACATCCATTGGCCCACTGGCGAGATCCTGAAATGGGGAATGTCCTGCCATCATACCTGCATCACTCCTCCAGCTAAAATCCCCAAGGTCAGTCCTCCCTTAAGGAAGTCTTCCCTACCGGTCTAGTCCACATCAGTGGAGAGCCCCGACACGAAGATGGATCATATCATCCCTCCTGAATATCGGGCGTTCCAGGATGTGTTCAGTAAGCGGTTGGCAACGAAGCTACCACCTCATAGGCCATGGGACTGCGCCATTGACCTCCTGCCTGGAGCAACCCTTCCTAAAGGACGAATCTATCCCCTGTCCATCCCGGAGCAGAAGGCCATGGAGGAGTATATACAGGAAGCCCTCGCTCAGGAGTTCATCCGACCATCTACTTCCCCTGCCGCTTCCAGCTTCTTCTTCGTGGCCAAGAAGGACGGAGGCTTGAGGCCGTGCATCGATTATCGCCACCTCAATTCACAAACCGTCAAATTCAGTTATCCTCTTCCCCTGGTCCCAGCGGCGTTGGAACAACTACGCGGAGCCAGGATCTTCACGAAACTGGACTTGAGGAGCGCCTACAACCTAATCCGCATCCGGAAGGGGGACGAATGGAAGACCGCTTTCATCACTCCTTCCGGGCACTATGAATACCGGGTCATGCCGTATGGGTTATCCAACAGTCCATCCGTCTTCCAAAACTACATGAATGAAGTCTTCAGAGATTACCTTAACAAGTTCGTAATTGTCTACATCGACGACATCCTCATCTACTCCACATCCAAGCAAGAACATATCCATCATGTCATCCTCGTACTCCGAAAACTCCGGGAACACCACCTTTACCTCAAATCTGAAAAATGTGAGTTCCATACGCCCTCAGTCCAGTTCCTAGGTTACATCATCGACCCATGTGGCGTGAAGATGGACCAGGGGAAGGTGGACGCCATCACACACTGGCCTCAACCCGGCTCCATAAAAGAACTTCAACGCTTCCTGGGCTTTGCCAACTTTTATCGAAGATTCATCAAGGACTACAGTTTACTCAGCGCCCCTCTAACTTCTCTCCTCCGGAACCGGCCCAAGTCTCTGTCCTGGAACCCTGAGGCCACTGAAGCTTTCCACCTGCTCAAACAAGCCTTCAAGACCGCTCCAATCCTCATCTACCCTGATCCCAGCCACCAGTTCATCGTGGAAGTGTACGCCTCATCCACCGGGGTCGGAGCAGTCCTCTCCCAGCGGCAGGGGAATCCACCACGACTCCATCCATGTGCCTTCTTCTCGAAGAAGCTATCCCCGGCGGAGCAGAATTATGACATCGGTAACCGTGAACTACTGGCCATTAAGCTGGCTCTGGAAGAATGGCGTCACTGGCTGGAGGGAGCCCAGTTCCCTTTCGAGGTGGTAACCGACCACCGGAACCTGGAATACCTCCGTGAAGCAAAAAGACTGAATCATCGCCAAGCTAGATGGGCCTTGTTCTTCACGAGATTCAACTTCAAGGTCACCTATCGCCCTGGCTCCCAGAACAATAGAGCCGACGCCCTCTCCCGTCTTCATCAAGCAGATCCCGAACCCGAATCTCCAGAACCAATCCTCCCTCCAGCCATGATAGTTAGTCCTATCCAGTGGAGTATTGATCATCTGATTGCACAGGAAAACCTTCAACACCCTGCTCCGCCGGGAGGTCCAGAAGGGAAACTCTTCGTCCCCCCTCAACATCGGATTACCCTCCTGGACTTAGCTCACACCTCTCCGGGCTCTGGACACCCAGGCAGGAGGCGGACCCTCTCGCTCCTACAACAGCGTTACTGGTGGCCATCGATGGCTCTGGATACGGTCCGCTACCTCAAAGGATGCTCCGTCTGCGCCATAGCAGACACCCCTAGAAGACTCCCGGAAGGTAAACTGGTGCCTCTGCCCATTCCTGAACGTCCATGGACCCATATCGGCATTGATTTCATGACTGACCTCCCTCTCTCTCAAGGCTACACCTGTGTACTGGTAGTGGTCGACAGGTTTTCAAAATCATGTAAACTCATCCCTCTCAAAGGACTCCCCACTGCGTTCGAAGCGGCAGAGGCACTATTCCACAACGTCTTCCGTCACTTTGGCATCCCAGAAGATATCGTCTCCGACAGAGGCCCCCAATTCATCTCTAGAGTCTGGTCAGCTTTCTTCCGTCTTCTAGGGGTGTCCGTCAGTCTCTCCTCGGGATACCATCCTCAGACCAACGGCCAGACGGAGCGTAATATTCAGGAGCTGGGGAGGTTCCTGAGGATTTACTGCCACCGTAACCAGGACTGTTGGAGCCAGTACCTACCCTGGGCCGAATACGCTCAGAACTCCCTCCAGCAATCTACCACCGGGCTCACCCCCTTCCAATGTGTCCTTGGATAACAACCTCCGCTCTTCCCATGGTCAGGTGAGCCCTCGCAGGTCCCAGCGGTAGATCACTGGTTCCGACAGAGCGAGAGGGTCTGGGACTCGGCTCACGTGCATCTCCAGCGGGCAGTGCGGAGGCATAAGGAGCAAGCGGACGCTCGTCGAGGACCCACGCCGCAATACCAACCTGGACAACAAGTCTGGCTCTCGACGAGGGACATCCACCTCCGACTGCCCTGCCGTAAGCTGAGTCCCCGATACATCGGACCATTCACTATTGAACGGCAACTGAACGAAGTGACCTATAGACTCCAACTCCCTGCACAGTACCGTATCTCACCTTCATTCCATGTCTCACTCCTCAAACCCTTCACTGAACCTTTGTCTCCTCCATCCACAGAACCTGGTGATGATGCCGTACCTCCTCCTCCGGCCATCGAAGACGACAACGACATATTCCGGCTGAGAGCTATCCTCGACTCTCGACGACGGGGTCCTCAACTGGAGTACCTTGTGGACTGGGAAAACTACGGCCCGGAGGAGCGTTTCTGGGTTAATCGTAACGACATCCTGGACCCCAGCCTTCTCACTGACTTTCATCAAGACCATCCAGACCGCCCCGCTCCCCGTGGCCGAGGTAGACCCCGTCGTCGCACAAGATCCCAGCCGTCAGGAGCCGCCCGTGGAGGAGGGGGTACTGTCACAGCCACACCTTCTACACTCCCGGAATCGGACACTTACGCCACACCCACTCGTCCCCAATCACCCGAATTCTGAACTCCTGTGCATCATCACCAGAACCACATATAAAGCCATCAGTCACCATCACTCATCGTCTGGTCTTGCACCGATCTCCTCACTTGCCTGAACGCCATTATTAAACCTACCTGAACTCTTGAACCCTCTTCATCCTCGTCAGTCTTCCTGTCCCCATCGTCTTCATCTGAGCACCATCTGGATCACCGTTCACCATAAGGGAAATTGTGTTGTCACCGTTCTATCCACGTGTTAAGATTCACCTGTGTCTGAAACCTCTGATTCACATTAAAATACCTTATCATTGAATCCTCTGTGTCCTCGTCTGTGTCTGACAGTAACAATATAAGATTATTTATTTTATGAAGAATCCTATTTTATTTATTCATAAGTACCTCAAAGGGTTTTTTGCTGGCCGACCGGCTGGACCATCATGAGGCAGGCGGGAAGAGTCATTGCCATAAAGAAGAACATTTTATGTTTTGAGATGATATGTGTTCTCTGAATATTGTTGTATATTCTTTCTAATTAAGTACATTAACTCTTTTAAAATTGTATTTTTATATTTACACCATTTATTTTCCACTGGCAAAATGTGTTATCTGTGATTTTACTTGTAGGCTATGTTCATTGATGAAATATGGTTAATATTCTCATAATTCTGTGTTGTTAAAGTTCAGCTTTGAAAACTAAAAGATGAATCATGAATAAAGCTGTTGGTGTGAAGCAATAACTTGTGTTATTGAATATATAACAAAATGAAAAATAATAAAATAATATTACTTTTAAAATTACATTTCTAAACTGAATAGTGTCACTTTTAACTTGTTCATATTACCTTTAGTAGTATAACTATACCTTTGAGTGAAATTTTTGTACTGGCACAAGTTATAACCATGCATGCTTTTTAATGCTTTTGTGAATGTTTTAGTGGTATTTTAAAATAATTGCCTTTTCTGTTTTTCTTTCTTTACTGTTTTATTTTTTATTTTTTAGGTATGAACCTGAGAAGTCTGCACAGGCCCTGGAATAATACCATTTCATTCTGTTCTGTTCAAGTATTTTTGTATTAACACTTTCTATGAAGCCCATATTATACATTATAAGGGTATTCTTAAAGCATTATAAGGACTGCATTATAATACAACTTATAATATGTTGGATCATCTCATGAATATTCATAAGAACAAGTTTAATATATTTACTTATTTGTGGTTATAGCTTTTAAGAGTATGATTATTTATAATCTCTTGTTAAACACAGCTCAGGACCTAGTCAAAACCATGTGAAAGCTACATGCAGGTAGGAGCAATGGGCATGCCAAAGGTAGGTGGCATTCCAAAAGGTTTCTCATTGGTAAAACGAAAGATGCGTTTTTAACATATAGATTTAAACAGAGAGAGTGTGTCTGAACCCCGAACATTATCAGGAAGGCTATTCCAGAGTTTGGGAGCCAAATGTGAAAAAGCTCTACCTCCTTTACTGGACTTTGCTATGCTAGGAACTACCGAAAGTCCAGCATTTTATGACCTTAGGGAGCGTGATGAATTATAACGTGGTATAAGGCTAGTTAGGTACGCAGGAGCTAAACCATTTAGGGCCTTATAGGTAAGTAATGATAATTTGTAACTGACATGGAACTCAATAGGTAGCCAGTGCAGAGACTGTAAAATTGGGGTAATATGATCATATTTTCTTGACCTGGTAAGGACTCTAGCTGCTGAATTTTGGACTACCTGTAGCTTGTTTACTGAAGAAGCAGGACAACCACCTAGAAGTGCATTACAATAGTCCAGTCTAGAGGTCATGAATGTATGAACTAGCTTTTCTGCTTCAGAAACAGACAACATGTTTCATAGCTTGGCAATGTTTCAAAGATGGAAGAATGCAATTTTTGTAACATGGGAAATATGATTTTCAAAGTTGCTTTCTTATATAACACCCAGATTTTATAACACCCAGTTGCAGACTGTAATTACAAGATTCTGTGTACGTTTTTTTGTTGCAATATTTAATATCTCTGTCTTATCCGAATTTAATAGGATAAAATTATTGGTCATCCAATCTTTTAAATTTTTAACACACTCTGTTATATTAGATAATTTAGAAGTTGAATCTGGTCTCGTTGAGATATATAGCTGAGTATCATCAGGATAACAGTGGAAGCTAATTCCGTATTTTCTAATAATATTACAAAGGGGCAACGTGTATATTGAAAATATAAGTGGACCTAGGACGGATCCTTGTGGCACTCCACATTTTACTGGTGGTAAATAAGATGATTCCCCATTTAAATAAAAAAAAAATGGTAGCGATCGGACAGGTAGGATCTAAACCATCTTAGAGCCTGCCCTTGAATGCCTCTATAGATTAGTAATTGATCTATGAGTATGTCATGATCTATGGTGTTGAATGCAGCACTAAGATCAAGTAAAACTAGCAATGAGATGCAGCCTTGATCTGTCGCAAGAAGCAGGTCATTTGTTAATTTAACAAGTGCAGTTTCGGTGCTATGGTGGGGGCTGAAACCTGACTGAAATTCTTCATACAGATAATTTTTTTTTTTTGCAGGAAGGAGATCAATTGAGCAGATACAACTTTTTCTAAAATTTTAGACATAAATGGAAGATTTGAAATAGGCCTATAATTTGCCAGTTCACTAGGATCTAATTTTGGTTTCTTAGTAAGAGGCTTAATAACCGCCAGCTTGAATGGTTTTGGGACGTGACCTAAAGATAACGATGAGTAAATGATATTGAGAAGTGGTTCTTCAGCTACAGGTAACAAGTCTTTCGTTAATTTAGTGGGTACAGGATCTAATAAACATGCTGTTGGTTTAGTTACAGTGATAAGTTTATTTAGCTCTTCTTGTCCTATATTTGTAGGCACTGCAGTTTATCTTTGGGTGCGCTGGATGAAACTGAAGTGTTAGACACTGTAGAATTTACATTCGCTATTGTATTTCAAATGTTATCTATTTTATCAGTGAAGAAATTCATAAAGTCATTACTATTAAATGTTGATGGAATATTTGAATCAGGTGTCATCTGGTAATTTGTTAATTTATCCACTGTGTTAAATAAAAACCTTGGATTGTTTTGGTTATTTTCAATGAGTTTGTGTATATGCTCTGCCCTAGCAGTTTTTAGAGCCTGTCTATAGCTGTACATACTGTTTTTCAATGCAATTCTGAAAACATCAAAGTTAGTTTTTCTCCATTTGCGTTCAAGACTACGAGTTTCTTTCTTGAGAGAGTGAATATTACTGTTATACCATGGCACAGTACGTTTTTCTCTAACCTTTTCAATTTGATGGGGGCAACAGCTTCTAATGTATTAGAGAAAATAGTGCCCATGTTGCCAGTCATTTCGTCTAGTTCATGTGTAGTTTTAGGTAAAAATAGCAGTTGAGATAGATCAGGCAGGCTATTTGCGAATCTGTCTATAGACGGTAACGCTGAGACATATAGTTATTATCAGTGATACGCAGCATGCACAATACAAGGACATGGTCTGTAATATTATTACATTGAGGTACGATTTCTATATCATTAAGATCGATTCCATGCGATATAATTAAATCTAGCGATGATTAAAACGATGAGTGGGCTCTGTGACATTTTGCTTGACTCCAAAAGAGTTTATTAGGTCAGTAAACGCAAGTCCTAATGCATCATTTGAATTGTCAACGTGAATAATAAAATCTCCCATGATTAGCAACTTATCAACTGTAACCAGAAGGTCTGGGAGGAAATCTGCAAATTCTTTTAAGAATTCTGGAGGCCTTCTGCCTGATAGAGAAAAATATATAGTTGACAAAACAAAAAAAAGTGTCATAAGAGTTTAGTTACCCTCTGTCAAGTGACATTAACCAATTTAGCAAACAGACAAAGCTTTATCAAAGAATAAGGCTTAACCTTTTTAATAAAGGAAGCAGACACAGCTTTATCCACTAAAACATTTATTTAGATTTTAGCTTCAGTTGCCAATTCAAGTCAAATAAAATAAATAAATAAATAAACCACTCATTCATTCATTCATTCATTTATGCGGAAGTAGCAGTCTATAGAACAGAAGCCAGCAAGCTCTTCGACTGAACAGAACGCTGTGAAGACCCCCTTCGTTTCATGGCCACAGTATCCAGTGGTGTTTTTGTAGATGCATCTGCAGCCATCACACCTCACATCTGGACCGACAGACTTCCAGTCAACGATTCCTACCAAAATAAATACATGTAAATAAAATCTCTGAATTAATGTAATAAACTTTCTAAATATCTTTAAAAAACTTGTTCAGTTAATAAAAGTGTAAATATACATAATTTCCAGCCAGGTAAAGTGAGCTCTTCTTTGAAAACTGATGCCATAAAACTTTCTGCACACTAGTGACAGAGTGAGAAAGCCTCCTTCTCCTTCTTTATAGACAACATCTAGAAGAATGTCTGAGCAGCTCTGATGGGAGCTGAATAATAACAAAAAAAAAAAATATATATATATATATATATATATATATATATATATATATAAACTATTTAAAATATGAAATTAAAACAAAAATACACACAGAAAAATCAAGTTACACGAATGTACCTAAAAGAGTACAAATGCCGACCTGCCAACCTTGGAAATTTGTTTTAAGTACCATCAGTGTGGCGGGCGGTCGAGGGGGGCGGGGGGTAAACAGTTTACTGTTTTATGTAACTGTTTAGTTAGGTTTTGCTATTTTTTTATGACATTTTAAAAAAGAAAATAAAAAGTCGAGTACACTTTATGAAAAACTCTTTCTGATTTTTTTTTATAAACAAATAAAGTGAATGTAAGCATGTATTATGTGCAAAAAAAGGGTTAAAATCACAAATCACATTGTAATCTTAAAACAAAAATAAGCCTTTTAAAGCAGAAGTTAAAGTTACTAAGCTAAAAATGAAAATAATAAAAAGCAGAGACTAGGGCCTAATTGAGTAAGCTTCCTGCTTGTTTATGTTACTTTGTTAAAATGAGCCAAAGCAAAGTCATTCTTTAACATTTTGTCACAATTTGATTTAATTATATTCATTGCTTTTGAATGTGTAAAATTTCAACATTTCTGTTTCGTAAACATTGTGGGGACTACTTGAATTACTACTTAATTTTTTGGTGACTTAAATTCTGTCTAACACCAAGTGGACTTTTTTCCATGAATACATTATGCTAGTTAACACTTTGCCCCAGACTCTTTCTGATCCTGTTCTGCTTCTTGACACTTTTCTCCCTTCTCTCGACTGTATTTGTGGAGAAACTACACATATTGATCTGTGGCCCGTTGGGCTGAGGTTTCAGCTGCTGTGTGTTCAGACTCCTCCAGCATCCACACAGAGCCCCTCACAGACTGGAGCAGAGGATCAAAACCCTTCATTGTGTGGCGGCCATTAGTCCATGATCCTCTGCTCTTTCTGTAGGTGATCAGGAAGCTGTTCTCTGCACTTCCTGTGTCACTCCTGCTCACCCTATACAAACAATCAGAAGCATTTATCTAGTCTGATCCTAACAAGACAATCCAGCCATGACTGCTGTGAGTCAGATAAGTGTGTGTCACTGGCCACCTGCTCAGTGTAACCAGGGGTGGCGCTCAATGTCGTCTAAACTGGGCCGATCTGATGCCGCTGCACTGAGGCACCAGCGAATCAGCTGACGGCACTCTGTTACACACAACACAGTGTTCAGGAACACAAAACCACACGCTTCACCTGGATCTGGACCTGATTTCTGTCTCTTGCCTGTCGACAGCTCTCTAGGAAAGAGCAGTCTGCTTTTGGAGGTGACCCTCAATGCGCCTCTGAAGGGGAAACAGCTGCACAGGATGTTGTAGAGCGTCACCCCCACTGACCAAACCGTAGCCGGTCCCGCATGATAACGATGATGCCGAAACCACTCAGGAGGGGCGTACTGAAGAGTGCCTGAGAGACCCAACAAGACCACAAACATCATCTGAAGAGGCCCCAGTCCAAACAGATTCCCTTCGCTCGATCATCCACAAACAAACACAGATCACTGCAGGGAGATCAAACCAACCTGCAAAGTGTTTGTAGGCCGAGTCTTTCAGCAGATCTCCACAGCCGAAGTCCAGCAGCTTGATGTCATGTGAGTCTGTGGAGATCAGCAGGTTCTCTGGTTTGACGTCCCGGTGCAGGACTCCACGGCTCTCGCAGTGTTTCAGCGCCGTGATCAGCTGCAGCAGCAATTTCTTGGCCAGACTCTCCTCCAGGCGTCCGTTCTCCTCACAGAAACTCTCCAGATCTTGGCAAGGAAGCGGGCGCTCCAGGATCATGGTGTAGCGTCTGGGACGGTCAAACCACTCCAGCAGCTTCAGGACGTTGGGGCAGGCAGGAGCCGAATTGACCAGGGTCATCAACGCCACCTCCAGCGGCAGCCGACCCTGACCTTCCTGCAGGACAAACGCTCCGTTATAACCAGCGCTGAATCAGACCAAACAGAGCAACAGATTCACTCTCAACTCACAACTCTCAGTCTCTGTGTTCCTCGTTTAGAGACGTACTTGATGGCAACCTGTAGACAGATGAAGCACAGTAAACCACGCTGACTAATTATCACCCATGAGGGACATTTACTGACATCAACATTTCTAAAAGCTGTTTAACTGCAGGAGGTAAGAAAATGTCTCACTGGCAGTCCATCAGACCTGCGGGTCCCAGCATACACAGAGCCGAATCCTCCTCGCCCCAGCAATGGGCCCTTCACATACGCTTCTGCAACACGCAAGATCACAAGAAACGTCTTTAACAGAAAACATGCTGCAGCATCTAAACCTGTTACACAACGTTACTGTAATTCAGCTGAAGAACATTTTCAGTGACTAATCATTGAGTGAGTCTTTAATCAGGTGTTTAATATGAGTGTATCTGACCTCTGCGGGAGCGTTTGGCAGCTCTTCTGTATGAAGGAGACGGATGCTCATCCTCCTGGCTGCCGCTCTGCCACTTCCTCTTCCTGTGAGGCTGATCTGTGGACACAGAAACGGCCAACTCTGAAGGCAGAGGTGCGATGTATCCAGGCAGCTCTTGGCTCAGCGGCTGGTTTGGGTTTGGCAGCGGTTCCTGATCGCCGTCACCAGAGCCACGTCTCTCAAGCTCCTGATCATCCGTCTGAGAGACAGCAGCACTCCTGGATCTGGAGCGGCCCGAGCCTGCAATATTACACACATCAAACACTTACAGCCTTTATTAGCAACATTTATTAATAATCAACCACCAATGGTACTGCTCACATCCAATTAGGTTACTTTACATTTTAATTGTCTTGAATTGCATTTGAGCATCTCTATAATTTTCCAGCGTTATAATTGTGTCAAAGAAATTAAACACATATTTTCACTGATTTTCATACACAAGGAATAAAATACATGTGATCAGTGAGCTGGTAGAAATGTGTGATTAAATGAGTTAACCTGCACACATTTCTTCACATCAATTCATTAACACAATGAACAACATCGTACTATAATAACATACCAATAATAAACAAACTAAATTAAAACACTCACCTCGTCTTTCACCCAAATGAGCCATTGACAAACTCCTCCAAACTCCAATCAAAACAAGAAATTAATCAACAAAAAGGTAATTAATTAATCAATTAATTAATTACAGAAAGAAAGAAAGAAAGAAAGAAAGAAAGAAAGAAAAATCTGAAATAAGAAGAGAAAAATAGAATAAGTCTTTCCTCAGAAATAATCAGAAATCCTTCAAAAATAAAACTCTACTCAAAGAAAAATCCTCCGATCTCCTAAAATAAAAGTCTCTTCTCTGAACTCCGTCGAAAATCACAATCTCAGCACAGAAAATGTTCTCCAGAAGTCTCTGAAGTCGCCTCGTCTCTCAACCAGCAGATATCGATCAGATCATAACACGCGTCGCTATAGCAACTACAATTCGCGTGCGTTAGTACAAAACTATTGAAAAGATTAATAAACTCTAATTCAGTTTAACCAGAGCTCATTATAGCATCTCTGATATATACTGATTTATGCCTTTATTAATAAATCTCACAAGTTAATATAAAAAAGTATATAAAAATTCAATGTATAAGATAAATATGTGCGCTCGCGCTTTTGCGCACGCGACATCAGGCGAGCATAAGTGAATCGAATTGTTGTTGCTATAGCGACGCGTGTTATGATATGATTTCGGCATAAATATTTGTACACGTTTTCAACTAAAACCTTGAGATATAACGTAATGTTGTTGTAGAATATTGTTGTGAATAATTCCTAACCATAAAGTGCTCAGAAATGGTTAAAAAAATATATTAATAGATATTGTCTTTCTCCCGCATGGGATTTATCTGGGCTATGTGGGTGTCAACTGGGCATGGGCTCAGAGTGGGGACTTTGATGGGCTGAATGTGTGCCCAGCTTGGATACAGTTGTGGACCCAGTTAGGCTGCCCATTATTGTTTATTTGTGGGTCCCAGATGGGCCACATTTAGGCTATATTAGGATATATTTATAGTTACATAATTGTTTTCACATTATTTATTTTTATGCAGTTATGGGTAGCTACATAACCCTAATAATTAAATTGATTTAATTGTTCAGGCCCTGGAATAATACCATTTCATTCTGTTCTGTTCAAGTATTTTTGTATTAACACTTTCTATGAAGCCCATATTATACATTATAAGGGTATCCTTAAAGCATTATAAGGACTGCATTATGATACAACTTATAATATGTTGGATCATCTCATGAATATTCATAAGAACAAGTTTAATATATTTACTTATTTGTGGTTATAGCTTTTAAGAGTATGATTATTTATAATCTCTTGTTAAACTCAGGACCTAGTCAAAACCATGTGAAAGCTACATGCAGGTAGGAGCAATGGGCATGCCAAAGGTAGGGGGCATTCCAAAAGGTTTCTGATTGGTGAAACAAAAGGTGGCGGGCGTGCCAAAAGGTTTCTCATTGGTAAAACGAAAGATGCGTTTTTAATATATAGATTTAAACAGAGAGAGTGTGTCTGAACCCCGAACATTATCAGGAAGGCTATTCCAGAGTTTGGGAGCCAAATGTGAAAAAGCTCTACCTCCTTTAGTGGACTTTGCTATCCTAGGAACTACCGAAAGTCCAGCATTTTATGACCTTAGGGAGCGTGATGAATTATAACGTGGTATAAGGCTAGTTAGGTACGCAGGAGCTAAACTGTACTGGCCTTATTAGACTTCTGGCGTCTAACTATCCAGTAAGTTAAACAGTCACTCAAAAAACCTCGATGGAGACGTCAAGTCGTTTATGAAGTTTATGAATCAACTGTGAAACTGTAAAATACACAAAGGATACAATTACTAAGTATGAAATTATTAACAATGATTATGTAAAGATAATTAAGCTAAGAAAATATCCATCTTAATGTCAAAATAACCTTCTTAAAGAATCACACAATAAATTTAACACTATGTACTTACAGACGTTGCGTCTAACAGATGCAAAGAAGGATGATGTTTAAGGATTAGCCAAACAGCTACCACATTTTGATGAACTACTGCAGTACTACTCACATTTCCTGTTTCCTGAACTAAGAGAGTATAAGTGACTACTTTTCAAAACAGACACATACAAAATAATAAACATTTCTAATAAATCAAAATCAATTCAGTCCAGCACACTCCCCGCCTGGGATTTTAAGAATCCCAAATCAGTTTATCCATCTGGAGACAGAAGAAGGATAAGTTCGGAGACAGGACGTGACAATATTTTTTGAATGCCATCCTTAGTCACTTTAATATCAGCTTTCCTCACCAGTCCATCTTTGCTTGGTGAAGTTTTCTCAACAATTGCCATTGGCCACTCATTTCTGTTAACTTGAATGTTCTTTACCAAGACAATATCACCCTCTTTCAAATTACATTTTTTGTCTTGCCACTTTTGTCGGGATTGCAAAGTACTTAGGTATTCCTTTTTCCACCTTGTCCAGAAGATGTCTGCTAACCTTTGTACTTGTTTCCATTCTTCCCTGAGCAACTCGTTATTCCCAAAGTCTCCGGGAGGGGGAGGTGTTGCACCAGTCTTTTGTGTCAAAAGAGTAGCGGGGGTGAGAATAAAGGGAAATTCAGGGTCGGAAGAAACTGGGATTAAAGGCCGTGAATTCATCACTGCAGTAATTTCCGCCATGAATGTCGTCAAGACCTCGTGTGTGAGACGGGAATTTCTCTCATCAAGTAACATGCAATCAAGGATGCGACGAGCAATCCCAATCATTCGCTCCCAGTGGCCGCCCATATGAGAGGCGTGAGGGGGATTGAATATCCAGGTGCAATGCTGTTCTTTTAAATATTTCTGCACATTCTCCGAATTGACACAAGATGTATCCATTCTGAGTTCTCGAGAAGCTCCAACGAAATTTGTGCCACGATCTGAATATAGATGCTTAACTGGCCCTCTGATTGCGAAAAATCTTCTTAAGGCATTAATGAAACTACTAGAGCTCATTGCCTCTATCACTTCGATGTGAACTGCTCTTGTACACATACATGAAAACATAACTGCCCACCTCTTGGAATTAGCTTGACCTCCTCTGGTCTTACGAGCAGTCACTTCCCATGGTCCGAAAACATCAACACCCACATAGGTAAAGGGTGGAGCTATTGTCAACCGTTCCACAGGCAGATCAGACATCTGCTGATGTCCTGTCTTCCCTCGCAGTCTTTTACAGGTTACACACTTGAAAAGCAGACTACGTATGCACCTTTTACCTCCTACTAGCCAATATCCAGCAGCTCTGACAGCACCCTCCGTGAAGTGTCTGCCCTGATGTTTCACAGCCTCATGGTAATGCCGTACAATCAGTGTTGCCACATGATGTGTACCTTGGATGATGATAGGGTTGACTTCACAAGTTCCCAGATCTGACCTCAAGATACGCCCACCTACTCGAAGTAAGCCGTTGTTGTCAAGGACAGGAGATAGTTTCCTCAACACACTCTTACGAGGAAGGTTATGAGTGGCAATGATTCTCTGAATCTCTGTTGGATAACTCTCATATTGAGCACTTTTCAACACGAGAATTCTCGCTTTTTCCAGCTCTTCTTCAGTAGGACCTTTACAGCAGATATGCCATCCTCTACAACTATCATCTTTTGAGTGTTTGGAGAAAGAACTGGCAATGTGAATCAGACGTGCTATTGCTCTAATGAGAGTGTTAAAGTTAGAGAATCTGCTGAATCTCTCAGAGTTCCATGTGGACTTGGGAACTTCAGTTAGGTTTGTACACACTTGTGGACGTATCTCAGAATCTAAGGCTGGATCCACAAGCTCAAATGATTCCTGTGATTCAGACTGAAACTGGGAATTATGCAAGAAGCGTGGGCCTGTGAGCCACGAAGTGGAACCTAAGAAAGCTGCAGGTACAGATCTAGATCCGTGATCTGCTGGGTTAAGTTCTGTGGGAACATATTGCCATTGTGCTGGTGAACTGGATTTTAGGATTCGTTGAACTCGGTTGTTCACGTAGACATAGAACCTCCGAGTTTGATTACAAATGTAGCCTAGTACTACTTTACTGTCAGTGTAATACCAGATATGATCGAAGGTTATGTCCATCTCTTCCACAATCAACTCTGCAATCTCCACTGCTAATACAGCAGCACACAACTCCAGTCTTGGAACAGTAATATCTGGCTGTGGTGCTAATTTGGATTTTCCAAACAAGAAGTTAACATCTGTGTGACCATGATGATCTGTCACCTTCAGGTATCCTACAGCAGCAATAGCCTTGACTGATGCGTCCGCAAAAACACAAAGTTCTTTACTCTGGACATCAGACAAAGGGATGGATGTGCAAACACGTGGTATTTGAAGCTCTTTTAAATCTTGAAGAGAATTTTTCCATTTTCTCCACTCAGCCTCCATGTCCTCTGGCAAAGGTGAATCCCAGCTCTCGCCTTGTTTGGTAAGTTCCCTCAACAGTAACCTCCCTTGTATGGTAACAGGCGCAAGGAATCCAAGAGGGTCATACAAGCCATTCACAGTAGATAGAACTCCTCTCCGAGTGAAAGGCTTGTCATCATCTGAAACATGAAACACAAAAGTGTCTGTTGCAACATTCCAGGACACACCAAGGCTACGTAGGATAGGAAGACCATTTGAGAAAAGTTGCAGATCCTTAATTCCATCAGCACGATCTTCCGAAGGAAAAGCTTCAATCACGCTTGGACAGTTGGAGATAATCTTGTGCAGTCTAAGATTAGACACTGCAAGCATCTCTTGTGTACGTTTGAGAAGATCGATCGCCTCTGCCTCTGTAGCACACGATTTCAGCATGTCATCAACATAAAACTCCTTCTCCACCAGCTTTCTGGTGTCACTGCCGAAACTCTCTTCATATTCTTTGGCTGCTCTCCGTAGGCCATAGATAGCCACTGCTGGTGATGGGCTATTCCCGAAAACATGCACACGCATTCGGTGATCCACAATCTCACTGTTAAGGTCATTGTTTCTGTACCACAGGAACCTAAGATAATCCTTATGATCCTCCCTTACCAGAAAACAATGAAACATGTGCTGTATGTCAGCAGTAATAGCCACAGGCTCTTTACGGAATCTCATCAGGACTCCTAGCAAGCTGTTATTCAAATCAGGGCCTGTGAGAAGCACACTGTTTAGTGAAACTCCCTCAAAGGGCGCACTTGAATCGAAAACAACACGTATTTTATTAGGCTTCTTAGGATGATACACTCCAAACAGCGGCAAGTACCACACTTCCTGACCATGCTTGAGAGGCGGTGCAATCTCTGCATGCTCATTTTTTAGCAAGTTGTCCATAAATTCCAGGAAATGTGCTTTCATTTGTGGTCGCTTGTTAAGAGTATGTCTCAGTGCAAGAAGACGTTTCAATGCATTGTCTTTGTTGTTAGGTAGACTTTGTCTGGGCTCTCGAAAAGGTAACGGAGCAACCCAACTATTACAGCTGTCTTGGAAGACCTCTTTGTCCATGATCTGGAGAAACCTAGTGTCTTCCACAGATGGAGCAATCTTATGATCATTCGCTGTATAGGAGAAAACTGAACAACCTATGTTTTCACCTTCAGACACGAACAGAAAGGGGTCCTTGAGTGAGGCTTCTAGAGATTGTTGCCGTTGTGGATTAACATCCAACTTCTCTTTTACCTTGATTTGACTGTAGCATGGACTCAGAAAGCTGTGACGGCCACTTTCCAAGATAAAAGTCTTGAAAGTATGAACTGAAGGTGGCCTATGAGCTCCTTTGAGACACACATCCCCGACGACAACCCAGCCAAAATCCAGTTTTTGAGCGAAGGGGGCATTATTTGGGCCATTAATTTGTTGGCGCACTTTGTGCACTTGAAGGATGTCTCTGCCCAGTAATAGAAGAATCTCTGCATCAGAGTCAAGAGGTGGTATTTCCTGTGCTATGTGTCTCAGGTGGCTGTGATGGAACGCTGCATCAGGAGTCGGAATCTCTGTACGATTGTTTGGAATCTGATTGCATTCTAAAAGAGAAGGTAGAGGTAGACTTATCTTTCCATCAATGGATTCCACAATGAAATCAGAAATTCTTCTACCTGCTGTCTCTAGAAGGCCTGCACAGGTTTTTAATGTATAGGGCAATGGACTTGTTTTGATGTTGAAGATGTCAAAGAAATCTTTTCTAACCAAAGACCGATTACTTTGCTCATCTAGGATAGCGTACATCCTCTTTGCTTTCTCTTGATGTCCAGCTGGATAAACAGAAACTAGACAAATTTTGAACAAGACCGCGCACTCAGACCTTCTCCGCAGACTTCTGTGCATTCAGATGTAACTTCATGACTATCTGATTGATCTCTCTCCCCGCCATGCTCTGAGGTAGGGGTAAATGCCTGCGATTTCCATGGTGCAGGACCTGGATGAAGAGCTGAAAGGTGATGGTCACTACCGCATTCTTTGCACTGAATTTCCACAGTGCAGTTTTTGGCGATATGGCCTGTAGAAGAACAGCAACGGTAACACACAGACTGCTCTTTCAGGAACTGCATCCTCTCTTGTAGAGATTTCTCTCTAAACCCTCTGCATCTTCTTAAAGGATGAGGTTTTCCATGCATTGGGCAAATCTGATTTGGACTAACTGATCTCTTTTTCTGTTCAGATTGTACTTTAGTTGAGGTACTAACTTGAGTCTTGTGAACGGATATTGGAATTTGTCTTTGTTTCTCGAATCTTTCTCCTTTCTCATATTTTGCATGAGGAAACGTACTAAAACTGGGATCTGTGCGTGCTTTTGCTTCTGAGCGGACAAAATTTGCAAACACTGAGAAAGGTGGGAAAGCAACACGATGCTCTTGTTTATATTTAGATCCAAACAACATCCATTTTTCTTGAATATTATAGGGAAGTTTCTCAACAATAGGGTTCACTCCCTTAGAAGTGTCCAAATATGCCAGACCTGGTAAGTATCCCTCAAGCTTTGCAGCTTCTAGTTCAGAGAGGATGTCTCCTAAATCTCGAAGCTTTTGTGGGTCTTTGTTTGTTACTCTTGGGAAGTTTTCCAGTTTAGCAAAAAGAGCAAGTTCAATTGCTTCTGGAGAACCGTATATTTCCTCAAGTCTCTGCCATGTCATTATCAGTGCAGCTGCCGGGCTTCTGATATTAACAGCTTTCAGTCTCCGTGCATGCTCAGAAGATTCTTTACCCAGGTATTTAATCAAGAGATCTAGTTCTTCTGCTGGTGAAAGACCCAGGCCAGAAATTGCACCCTGGAAAGATGATTTCCATGCCCAGTAATTAATGGGTTTATCATCAAAATAAGTAAGCCCTGCTGACACAAGCTGTGTACGAGCTAGATACTTTGCAAGGTCATAGGTAATGGACAAGGAATCTCCTTTATCAGAAGGTCCACTCTGTATTTGGTAGCAACGAGGAGAAGCCTGCGTTTGGGTGGCATCTTGAAACATGTCTACACTAAAGTCCATGTTTTGTGAACTAATTGGTAAGTCCTTGAAATCAGTTTCACTTTTAATTGGACTAACAAATTGAGAAGATTGAAGTTTTGGTTGCGTTTCTTTCTCTCCACTAGAGGGCAGTGTACCACTACTAATCTCAGATTGTATTTTTACATAATTTGCTGTACGATTTCGGCTGTCCTCGATGGGAACAGGCACCGATACTCTACTGGCTGCACTACGTTCTGTTTCCAGAAATGCTTCTTCCAGTACCTGGGCTTCTGCCAAAGCAGCATCCTTTTCCTTCTCTTCTTGCAAAGCTTCCAGTGTTGCTTGAAGACGTGCCTGTTCAACTTTCAATTCTATTTCTTTTTTAGCGTACGCTGCTCTGGCTTGTGCGGCTTCTGCTTTTGCTCGTGCCTTGAAAACAGCTATGCTGGCACTTGAGTGACAACTGGATGCTCTTGAAGAACGTCTGGATGTTTTTGAGGAACGTGTGCTGACAGAGTGCACATCTTCAGCTGTGCCTTTAAGATCCACTAAATCTGTCTGACCTTCTGCCATACTTACATGAGACTTGATCACATGCAAAAAATCAGGTTGATGTGGTAGAATCTTTGGAATATTTAAACCTTGATTCCATGTGATTCATGAACGTCCTTCTCAGTCTGATGTATTAACGTCTTTTCACTGTACTGGCCTTATTAGACTTCTGGCGTCTAACTATCCAGTAAGTTAAACAGTCACTCAAAAAACCTCGATGGAGACGTCAAGTCGTTTATGAAGTTTATGAATCAACTGTGAAACTGTAAAATACACAAAGGATACAATTACTAAGTATGAAATTATTAACAATGATTATGTAAAGATAATTAAGCTAAGAAAATATCCATCTTAATGTCAAAATAACCTTCTTAAAGAATCACACAATAAATTTAACACTATGTACTTACAGACGTTGCGTCTAACAGATGCAAAGAAGGATGATGTTTAAGGATTAGCCAAACAGCTACCACATTTTGATGAACTACTGCAGTACTACTCACATTTCCTGTTTCCTGAACTAAGAGAGTATAAGTGACTACTTTTCAAAACAGACACATACAAAATAATAAACATTTCTAATAAATCAAAATCAATTCAGTCCAGCACATAAACCATTTAGGGCCTTATAGGTAAGTAATGATAATTTGTAACTTATATGGAACTCAATAGGTAGCCAGTGCAGAGACTGTAAAATTGGGATAATATGATCATATTTTCTTGACCTGGTAAGGACTCTAGCTGCTGAATTTTGGACTACCTGTAGCTTGTTTATTGAAGAAGCAGGACAACCATCTAGAAGTGCATTACAATAGTCCAGTCTAGAGGTCATGAATACATGAACTAGCTTTTCTGCTTCAGAAACCGATAACATGTTTCATAGCTTGGCAATGTTTCAAAGATGGAAGAATGCAATTTTTGTAACATGGGAAATATGATTTTCAAAAGACAAGTTGCTTTCTTATATAACACCCAGATTTTTGACTGTAGAGGTAGTAACAGTACATCCGTCTAGTTGCAGATAGTAATTACAAGATTCTGTGTACATTTTTTTGTTGCAATATTTAATATCTCTGTCTTATCCGAATTTAATAGGATAAAATTATTGGTCATCCAATCTTTTACATTTTTAACACACTCTGTTATATTAGATAATTTAGAAGTTGAATCTGGTCTCATTGAGATATATAGCTGAGTATCATCAGGATAACAGTGGAAGCTAATTCCGTATTTTCTAATAATATTACAAAGGGGCAACATGTATATTGATGATTACATTATTTTAAATGAGTCCACCCCCCAAGATTATTGTTATAAACACGAGCCGCGTCTAAAAGGCAAAGGGGGAGGTGTTGCTTCAATTTATAATAACGTTTTCAGGATTTCTCAGAGGGCAGGCTTCAAGTATAACTCGTTTGAAGTAATGGTGCTTCATATAACATTATCCAGAGAAACCAATGTTAATGATAAATCCCCTGTTATGTTTGTACTGGCTACTGTATACAGGCCACCAGGGCACCATACAGACTTTATTAAAGAGTTTGGTGATTTTACATCCGAGTTAGTTCTGGCTGCAGATAAAGTCTTAATAGTTGGTGATTTTAATATCCATGTCGATAATGAAAAAGATGTATTGGGATCAGCATTTATAGACATTCTGAACTCTATTGGTGTTAGACAACACGTTTCAGGACCTACTCATTGTCGAAATCATACTCTAGATTTAATACTGTCACGTGGAATTGATGTTGATAGTGTTGAAATTATTCAGCCAAGTGATGATATCTCAGATCATTATTTAGTTCTGTGTAAACTTCATATAGCCAAAATTGTAAATTCTACTTCTTGTTACAAGTATCGAAGAACCATCACTTCTACCACAAAAGACAGCTTTTTAAGTTATCTTCCTGATGTATCCGAATTCCTTAGCATATCCAAAACCTCAGAACAACTTGATGATGTAACAGAAACTATGGACTCTCTCTTTTCTAGCACTTTAAATACAGTTGCTCCTTTACGCTTAAGAAAGGTTAAGGAAAACAGTTTGACACCATAGTATAATGAGCATACTCGCACCCTAAAGAGAGCAGCCCGAAAAATGGAGCGCAGCTGGAGGAAAACAAAACTAGAGGTATTTCGTATTGCTTGGCGGAAAAGTAGCATATCCTACCGAAAAGCATTAAAAACTGCTAGATCTGATTACTTTTCTTCTCTTTTAGAAGAAAACAAACATAACCCCAGGTATTTATTCAATACAGTGGCTAAATTAACGAAAAATAAAGCCTCAACAAGTGTTGACATTTCCCAACACCACAGCAGTAATGACTTTATGAACTACTTTACTTCTAAAATCGATACTATTAGAGATAAAATTGCAACCATTCAGCCGTCAGCTACAGTTTCGCATCAGACAGTGCACTATAGACCCCCTGAGGAACAGTTCCACTCATTCTCTACTATAGGAGAGGAAGAATTGTATAAACTTGTTAAATCATCTAAACTTACAACATGTATGTTAGACCCTATACCATCTAAGCTCTTAAAAGAGGTGCTTCCAGAAGTCATAGGTCCTCTTCTGACTATTATTAATTCCTCATTGTTATTAGGACATGTCCCCAAAACCTTCAAACTGGCTGTTATTAAGCCTCTCATAAAAAAGCCACAACTTGACCCCAGAGAACTAGTTAATTATAGACCAATCTCGAATCTCCCTTTTCTGTCCAAGATACTAGAAAAGGTGGTATCCTCACAATTATATTCCTTCTTAGAGAAAAATGGTATATGTGAGGATTTCCAGTCAGGATTTAGACCGTATCATAGTACTGAAACTGCTCTCCTTAGAGTTACAAATGATCTGCTCTTATCATCTGATCGTGGGTGTATCTCTCTATTAGTTTTATTGGATCTTAGTGCTGCGTTTGACACAATTGACCACAACATTCTTTTGCATAGACTTGAACACTTTGTTGGCATCAGTGGAAGTGCATTAGCATGGTTTAAATCGTACTTATATGACCGCCATCAGTTCGTAGCAGTGAATGAAGATGTATCATATCGATCACAAGTGCAGTATGGAGTACCTCAAGGCTCAGTTCTAGGGCCGCTACTCTTCACGCTTTATATGTTACCCTTGGGAGATATCATCAGGAAACATGGTGTTAGCTTTCACTGTTATGCTGATGATACGCAGCTCTATATTTCCTCGCAGCCCGGTGAAACACACCAATTTGAAAAACTAATGGAATGCATAGTCGATATAAAAAATTGGATGACGAGTAATTTCTTACTGCTAAATTCAGAAAAAACAGAGGTGTTAATCATAGGGCCTAAAAACTCTACTTGTAATAACCTAGAACACTGTCTAAGACTTGATGGTTGCTCTGTCAATTCTTCGTCATCAGTTAGGAACCTAGGTGTGCTACTTGATCGCAATCTTTCCTTAGAAAGCCACGTTTCTAGCATTTGTAAAACTGCATTTTTCCATCTCAAAAATATATCTAAATTACGGCC
>NC_068404.1:44979-76116 GCF_023724105.1 Carassius gibelio | reverse complement strand
GATCCTGGATCAACATTACTGTCCAGAAATATAGACTTAAACCCAATCCCTACCCCTAAACCTAACCCTACCAATAATTTATTCCTAAATTATGCTAATTAACAAGGGTGTAGAAGCACCTAACCCTAATTGTAAGCCTAAAACAGATATTTCCGGAAAAGTAATTGAAATGTTGTTCAATCAGGACCACTTCCGTCAAGTATATTTATGACAATTATAATTGCATACAGTTAGTGTTGGCGGTATGGTTATGTTCTGGGCAACACTCCACACGCCTGTCCATGCAGCCATGCATTGACAGAGCGGGGAGAGCAGCAAGACAACCCCCCCTGGGGTACAGAACAGAACCATTATAAGCATATATAATTACAATTCACAATTACATGGGTTGTAAAGAAAATGTTATAGAGACTGCTTCCAATGAAGACACTGTAAAGAAAGAACAAGTTAGATCGGATTACAGGTTCAGTTGGTGGATTTGGGGTTGGAGGAGGGTGTTAATTGCAAGCAGCAATGCGATGGAAGTGACACTGAATAATGGGAATTTAAATAGACCGCAGGTGATAGGTGTCAAGACTGGATTGGTTCACGTCAGGAACAGCTGACTGTCAGCTGATGCAAGCGTGACTAACATGGCCTGACTGAACTAACGCGATGCTCGATTTCCACGATCAATAAGGATGTTGATCCAGGAACATGTTGTACTTGGTGAAATCATGGTCACAATCTCATGTCAGCTCTCATCTGTGCAAGCTTAAACAAAATTATCAGTTAATGATCGAAAAGCCTGTTGTCTATGCAATTTATGCAACTCTTGTAAATCTTTCATCACAAAAGTAAACATGTAAATTATCCTATGTAAAGTCTAATCCCACTCCCCAAATTGGTTCATTCAATTTTGTCAATGTGTTACACTTGTGTTACAGTGTTGTTTGTTGTTTATATTGAATTTGTGTGTGTACCCACATGGAAAGAACCTATATGTGGATATATGTGGATATATGAAACCTATATGCTGCATATATGCACATATATGCTGCATATATGCGTATATATACTGTATATATGCGTATATGTGTCACATATATGTAAAATTAAGGTGCATATTTGTGCATATATAGGAAATATAGGTATCCTGTATTGCTTCTTCATATCCACATATAAGTCCTATACATACAAGATATGTCTTCTATATAGCTAATGGCAGGATCTGGTCATTTTGTAGCTAATATCCCATTTTTGACTGTCATACATGATGCCTAGCTCATTTTTTTTAATAACAAGGCAAAAACTAAGAATTAACTAAAAAAATTATGCAAGAACTTATGTATGTGCGTACATGTGAAATTGGGATCACATGTAATTGGCATGTTATGGAATTTAACTATGGCAATATATTAACATGATATACAGAGCCGGACAGTAACGGAGTACATTTACTTGAGAACAGTACTTAAGTACAATTTTGAGGGATCTGTACTTTACTCGAGTATCATTTTTGGGGAGTACTCATGACTTTACTCAAGTACATTTGAGAGGCAAATATTGTACTCTTTACTCCGCTACATTTCTATCCATAACCGTAAGTACCCGTTACTTCTTCGGCCTCATCCACATGGAGACTTCTTTTATTTTATTTTTTCCCTCGGTTTCAAAACATCCATTTCACTCTTCCAAAACGCCAGATCTGTGTGGACGAAAATGCGTATCCGCTAAAAAATGTGTGCGCCGAAAAAAAAAGGAAAAAATAAAAATCTCAGACACCCTATCAAACATCATTGGATAGTGCAGGAAGGAAGAGGAAGAGCAGGAGGAGGAGGCAGCGGAGGAGGAAGATGATGAGGCGAGTCATGACAGACCTTCCAAGAATAATAAAGATTTTTTTTTTTCTGTTCAGTTTTTTGTCTTATTTTTGTTCTTGTACTATTTGATTGTTCTTGTAAATACATAATGTACATTTCTATATTTGGGACTTTTATTTATGTTGCCTAGAAGGTTTATTGTCTTATTTTTGTTCTTGTACTATATTTTTTGTTTTGTACTATTTGATTGATCTTGAGTAAATAAATAATGTACATTTCTACATTTTGGACTTTTATTTATGTTGCCTAGCAGCTATGGATTTTAATTGTACTATTATAGGTGAACATATAGGTGCATGTATACGTGCATATATGTACCTACGTACAGTATATAGGTATATGTATGCACATATATATGTGTACATATATGTGTAAATATATGTGTGCATATATGTACATATATGTACATATAATATAGGAAAACGGCCAATTTTATATATGTCACATTTATTAAAAACCTATATCAAAACCTATATTGAAACATATATGTTTATATAGGTTTTTTCCATGTGGGTATGTGTGTGTGAGAAAGAGAGAGAGAGTACCGTCAGTATGCACTCCCACAATGAGATAGTCCCCCATAGCCTTGGCTTGTCGAAGTTGGTTGGAATGACCATAATGGACCATGTCATAGCTAAAACAGAAGAAAGGTAGATAAAGACAGTTGATAAATTGAGAAAAATATCATAGCATTCAAAAGCAAATAAAAGCAAACAATCAAAGTTTTACCTACAAACAAATTAATTCAAGATATATGCTCAGGTTGCTATGTTATTTATTCAATATATCAATTTACCTTATTATTATTATCTTCACAATTAACATCTCACATACTGTGAGTTTAGCATATAAAAGCAATGTGGTTGACATCACGCATTGTAAATATAGCAGAATTATAAAACTAGCTCATTATATTACAACAGGCCCAGAACAATTGTGTTCCCTGAGAAAGCTACAGTTGATGCTGCACTGCTCAGCGCATTGGGAAACATCTTATTCGTGACCAGCTGTGAATAATGTGTGTAACACGACGATAGAATTGACCCGGAGGTAATATAGCCTCGGTTGATAATGTCATCAGAGCGTGCCCGCAACACAGGGCTATAAATAGATAAGCCACAGGTGCATCAACAGGTCTTTTGTCATCAGATCATTCTGTGCATGTGTGCGGCAGGAAAATTCTTTCATCAGCTAAAGATCTTCATAGGATGAGTCAACGAAACAGTAAGTGTTGTGTTCCTCCATGCTCTCATCATATGTATGAGCTGGATACACATGATTACTGTTTTGTTTGTTTGGGGGAAGAGCACACGGTTCTGGCTTTAGAGACAGACGAGTGCGAGCATTGTGAACTGCTCTCAGTGAAGATGCTTCGCTCTCGTCTGAACAATTTCCAGACCGCACCCACCTTTTCATTGAGGGGCTCTCATGGGAATCTGCGTGACGAGTGAGCAACGGGCTCGCAGGGGTTTTCGGAGATGCCTCAGGTTGAAGAGACGCTCACGAGCTATCTTTCGCCCGAATCTGCATCCTTGATTAAGAAACCTACTCTCCCCACTAAACCTTGTAGAATAGCATCATCGCTAGTGGGTAAAGCTTACCAAGCTGCAGGTCAGGCTGGCTCTGCACTGCACACTATGGCATTGTTACAGGCATACCAGGCTGACCTGTTGAAGGACTTTAGTGTGGGTAGTACAATCTACAAGGAAGCGTTCGCTTAGCTTCGTCAAGCCACAGATTTGTCTCTCCGTGGAACCAAGCAGACGGCTCGTGCCATCCGCCATTCTATGTCAACTTTAGTCAGCACGGAGAGGCACCTGTGGCTTAATTTGACGGGCATTAAGGAGAAAGAACGTTTGTTTCTTTTAGACATTCCTATCTCTCCATCTGGCCTGTTTGGCGATTCGATTAATATGTTTGTCAACAGGTTTAAGGAAGCAAAGAAACATGAAGCGTTCGTTCAGTTACTTCCTCGCCGCACTCAAGGGGAGGGGCCATCAGCCACTCAGCCTCGCCCCAGTCCTTCAAAAACCAGGGAGTTTAAAAAGCAGAGCGTGGCTGACTGTGCTCCCCCTCGTAGGGATTGGGGACAGGTTCGCCGTGCTCAGCAACCTCCCAAGCCAGAGATCAGGAATATCATTAACAAGAAGAGAAAGTCCTGATGCTCTGACGCTCTGGTGCTCATGCTGGTGGGGGTAGTCCCTCACGGGGTGGGGCGTGCTTGAGAGCCTTTCGCCCCACCCCGTTACCCTCACAAAACCCCTCCATCCCCGCCACTTCTTGTGCTTCGGGGGGGCAGTCGTTTCCATCAAGATACTAGATGTTCCAGTGTTTCCTGCCATCATTCAAGACACGGAACATCTAACATCCCCTCAAAAGGAAGTGTTAAAATTGGTACCACTTTCAGAGAGTCTGGCAGCGTGGAAACTTCTGCCAGGCATTTCTGCGTGGGTATTAAGCACAGTACGGATAGGATACAGTTTATCCTATTATCCTTTAGATCCAATTTATTCGTTATCCTCCACGTTTCAACGGCGTGGTCTCTACTTCCGTGAAACTGGCACTGGCTCCATTACGACTCCAGGGCATTTGCATTTTGAATTACATCGACGATTGGCTGATACTAGCACAATCGCAAGAGATGGCACTACATAACAGAGAAATCGTGTTAGCTCATCTAGTTTCTCTGGGGTTGAGACTCAACACAGAGAAAAGTGTTCTTCATCCGGCCCAGACAACGACTTATCTCGGGATCGTTTGGGATTCGATCACGATGCGGGCACAACTGTCTCCCACTCGAATCGACACCATTCGGCAGACCATGAGCAAGGTTAGGCTAGGCCAAGATCGCACTGTTCGTCAGTATTAAAAGATGTTAGGTTTCATGGCTTCAGCATCCACGGTTATTCCTTTGGGGCTGTTGCACATGAGACCGTTTCAGTTGTGGCTAAAAGCCAGAGAATTTCATCCAAGAGCCAATCCTCAAAAATGAATAAAAGTGGCTATGGCTCAGACTCATATCTCTATGGCTCAGAGTCCAGTTCCTTGCCTTGGGTCTGACTCTAGGGGCACCATGTCGTCGCAGACGGATGCCTCCCTGATGGGCTGGGGAGTGGTCTTGGATAGCCATCCAGCTCAAGAGGAATGGGAGGGTCATCAGCTAGATTGGCACATCAATTGTCTCGAGCTGATGGCCGTATTTCTGGCTCTGAAATATTTCCTCCATCAATTGAGGGGCTGTCATGTCCTAGTAGGGGTGGACAGCACGGCAACAGTTTCTTATATAAATCACCAGGGGGGTCTGCACTCACACAATCTGAACAAAATAGCGAGGCAGATTTTTCTTTGGGCCCAGGACAAGCTCCTGTCACTCGGGGCAGTTTACATTCCCGGGCGTTTGAATGTGGGAGCAGATTTACTGTCCAGACAGACACTACCAACAGGGGAATGGAAACTCCACCCAGAGGTAGTGAAATGGATTTGGAAAGAATTTTACGAAGTAGACCTCTTCACCTCCCATCAGACAGCGCAATGTTCCTCTACTTCTCTCTGAGTCACCCAGCCCCCCTGGGTCTGGATGCGAAGGCGCACAATTGGGCCAAAAGGCGCCTGTATGCGTTTCCTCTGTTTCTCTGCTCCCGGGAGTCCTAGCCAGAGTTCGCCAACAAAGGTCTTGCCTCTTGATGATAGCGCCATGTTTGCCGAACAGAGCCATTTATGCCTCAACGGCTCACCATGGGTGATTCTGGAGAGGAGGGAGCTTCTGTCTCAGGCAGGGGGCACGATATTCCATCCCACGCCCAACCTGTGGAATCTTCATGTTTGGCCCCTGATGGGTACCAACTGAGGAACATAGGGCTTTTGTTGTATGTTATTGATACCATTCTTAGCGCTAGGGCTTCCTCCACCAGACAGAGTTATGCCGGTAAATGGGGTCTTTGAGAGGGTGTGTGGTACACAATGTAGATCCAGTCAACTCCCATATTGCTTCAGTTCTGGACTTCATGCAAGAGAAATTATCAACAGGCACATGCCCCGCCACTCTTTAGGTTTATGTGGCTGCTCTTTCGGTTTGCCAATCTTATAGACTATGTCCAGTCTACTCTCTTCAAACTTACATCCACCGCACTATCCAGTGGAGTAAGTCGGAGCAACTGTTCGTCTGCTATGGTGGTGGTAACAGAGGAGCAGCTGCCACCAGGCAGACCATGTCTCATTGGGTCAGGGATGCTATTGCTTTAGTTTATGAGGCACGTGGTCAAGCTTCACCTATAGGTCTTAGAGCTCACTCCACAAGGGGGGATCGACTCCTCTAGTGCTTTAGCAAGGGGTGCCCCCTTACAACAGGTTTGTGATGCGGCAGGTTGGTCCTCTCCGCACACATTCATAAGATTTTATAGTTTGGATGTTCATGCTACTCCGGGCTCTCATGTCAACATCACAAGCTAATGTCTGAGGCCTTCTTGTGGTTTGGTAGCACACCTGCACAACCTTAGGTCCAGACTGTAGCTTTCGAAAGGGAATATTTCCGGTTACTTAACTGTAACATTGTTCCCTGAGAAAGTGGAACGAGATTCTGCACTGCATTGCCGTACTCAAGATGTCCCTGGACTGCTCTTCAGACAAAATATCCTGTTGATGCACCTGTGGCTTATCTATTTATAGCCCCGTGTTGCGGGTGCGCTCTGATGATGTCATCAACCGAGGCTATATTACCTCCGGGTCAATTCTATCGACGTGTTACACACATTATTCATAGCTGGTCACAAATAAGACGTTTCCCAATGCGCTGAGCAGCGCAGCATCTTGTTCCGCTTTCTCAGGGAACAAGGTTACAGTTAAGTAACCGGAAACGTTCTTTTTCACAGTAAGACCAGAATAGAGACCACTGTCCATTTGTCTATGTCAATTCCATAACTATACTTCTTCCATACAAACTTCTTTTGTGCTTGTTTTTATTTTTGAGTATTTTCAAATTTTGATCAAGGGTGATTTTCATTGCTGAAATACATAATTTAAAAAAAACATTACAACACTTTAAATATGAGAAATTTTCCACTTATTCATCATAATCTGAATTCAAAGTGAGGTACAGTACGACCCGAACACGTTAGACAGGTTCCTTGAGATTAATATATGATGAATAAATCAATCCTTTTTTTTTTTATAGTTACTGAAACATTGTTTCATACTCGCTGTTAATATAATTTTACATGTAATAGTAATATATTAATAAAATGAGATTACAATTCAGATTGTTATGCTCACCATTTATATTAATGTGCTTCCCTCTAAGAAACTTTCCATACCATGCAGAGTGACATTGAATGGACTTTTCATTTTTTTTTACTTATTTATACTCTGTCCTTCCCTTAAAATTTACTAATAGCTCTGGTTTGGCACTATTTTTAATCTTTGATGTAATTTAGGTATAGGTTGTCCCATAGTGAAAAAAGTATACACTAAAATATATTTTAAATACATTTATTTTGTGCTAAGTATACTACAAATATATGTACATATTTATGTACTTAATAAAAATACCCTGCAACTGTGCTTTTGGTAGTTAACTGGTGTACTTAAGGTCTTAAACAACTCATTTTGTACTTTATGCATTTTAATTGTGCGGAAGTACAACTCAAGATATACTTAAGTATATTTGATTGTGCTAAAGTGGATTTATTCCAAGTATACTTCAGGTACACTTTAAATATTTTGCATTTAAAGATTATTCAAGAATAATACAATCCTCATTAATAGTAACATTAAAACACATTTTAGGCTTAATATTTAGAAATGTGCATTGTGTACAAGTAATACTACAAATAAAGTTGATCATTTTCATATTAGTAAGTCTCAAGCGATATGTAAGTAAATATATTAAATTTTTGAATTATATATGTTTTATATATTGATATGATGAAGCCGACAACTACCCAATGGCTTGACTCTGCTGTATCTTAAGTAGACAGGATTACAGCAACACTAGCCATGAGCATAAAATATTTATTACTGAAACCAGTTAGTACTTTGCAGGCACCCAAACAGCAACTGAGATGGGAGAATGATATCACATGCAGAAGACAATGGTGTTTGAAAGCCCTAGAAATTTGATAACCCTGTGCATATATGGGGTAAATGTGACAAAGCATGTTCTGTTATATTTCACACCAAAATCAAGGGAAATAATGTAATATAATCTAATATATATATTTTTGCTTTTCCTGTAATAGAAACAGTATTCCATCATTTATATATCATGACATTATTTGTTGTGCTGCCTGGAATGTACGGTGATGTAGATTAAAGTAATATATTTCTGAATTTTTTGTACAACATATCTTTATTGAGTTTTTACAACAACAACAACAACAACAACAACAACAACACCATTCCCCATAACATACCCCAGGCATTCAATAATTTCACACATCTAAAACTTCAGTATCTTCATTTTTATCAAAGTCTAAAAACTGAGAGCAACTGGTATGTCTCCAGTACAGGACAATAGAACGTCTTGCTTGTAATAGACACAAATCCATCAGCTTTCTTTCTTTAGTGGACAAAGAGCAGTTGTCTTCATACATACAGTACTCAATAAACACATTACAGGACATAGAGGAAATGGAGAGGAAGTAAATTGAGAAACATATCGAGTTACCCTAACCCAAAACTTCTGCACCTCCTCACATTCCCACAATATTTCAGTATTTTGCAGTATTATAGTAACGAGAATCACATGCTAATACACATGAAAGATTTAGTGACTGATTGACTCACTTTGACCCCAAAGAACTAGTTAATTATAGACCAATCTCAAATCTTCCTTTTCTGTCCAAGATACAAGAAAAGGTTGTATCCTCACAATTATATTCCTTTGTAGAGAAAAATTGTATATGTGAGGATTTCCAGTCAGGATTTAGACCATATCAAATTACTGAGACTGCTCTCCTTAGAGTTACAAATGACCTGCTCTTATCATCTGATCGTGGTTGTATCTCTCTATTAGTTTTATTGGATCTTAGTGCTGCGTTTGACACAACTGACCACAACATTCTTTTGCATAGACTTGAACACTTTGTTGGCATTAATGGAAGTGCATTAGCATGGTTTAAATTGTACTTATATGACTGCCATCAGTTCGTAGCAGTGAATGAAGATGTATCATATCGATCACAAGTATGCAGTATGGAGTACCTCAAGGTTCAGTACTAGGGCCGCTACTCTTCACACTTTATATGTTACCCTTGGGAGATTTCATCAGGAAACATGGTGTTAGTTTTCACTGTTATGCTGATGATACTCAGCTCTATATTTCTTCACGGCCTGGTGAAACACACCATTTTGAAAAAAATATGGAATGCATAGTCGATATAAAAAACTAGATGACCAGTAATTTCCTACTGCGAAATTCTGAAAAAACAGAGGTGTTAATTATAGGACCTAAAAACTCTGCATGTAATAACCTAGAACACTGTCTAAGACTTGATGGCTGCTATGTCAATTCTTCGTCATCAGTTAGGAGCCTAGGTGTGCTATTTGAACGCAATCTTTCCTTAGAAAGACACGTTTCTAGCATTTGTAAAACTGCATTGCCTATGCTCTCAATGTCAAATGCAGGAATGTGTCATACTGTCTAGTCTCTGTTTCCCTGGGTGTCCACTAGTGGGCTTCCCCTTAGGCACTTCACCGTAGGCACTAGTATTCCACTAGTCTTGCCTTTCATCACAGTAATTGCACTACTGCTAATTGCACCAGGTGCCTTCACTTAATTGTCATTAGCCTCCCTATATTTACCAGTCTTTTCATGTTGTCTAGATTGAGTCCTTACCCTTCGTGATCCCAGTCTTCTCGTCCTCCGAGATTCCTCATCTTCCTATTCCCTTCCTGTCCCTTTCCTGTTTATTTTATTTTGGATTGTTCTATGGTTTTGACCCTGGCTTGTTTGACTTCGTTTTTGGATTATCCCATTAAAATCATACCTGCAATTGGATCTCTCCCTCTCCTGTGTCTTACTGGGTCGCGAACTGGCCCCCCAACTGAGTCTGGTTTCTCCCAAGGTTTTTCCTCCATTCTGTCACCGATGGAGTTTCGGTTCCTTGCCGCTGTCGCCTCTGGGTTGCTTAGTTGGGGACACTTCATCTACAGCGATATCGTTGACTTGATTGCAAATAAATGCACGGACACTATTTATACTGAACAGAGATGACATCACTGAATTCAATGATGAACTGCCTTTAACTATCATTTTGCATTAAAAAATGCATTGCTGCAAGGGTCATTTATTATTCTAGGTCACTCAAACCGTGTTAAATCACTTGGTTCTCTGTATGGCTGCATTAACACAGCTGTCATGAGACACACAAAACTGCCCTTCATTTGACTTTAATCACAAAACATCCTTTTTTATTTTCTTCATAAAGGCTTTCACTGTCTGTCACGAAGTGTAATCCACACTCTTTATGCTGACTAAGTGCTTACCATTGCTCAACATGGACTTAATGCATTCTTGTTGTGCTGCAAACATCACGTTCTCCTGCCCTATGCCCTGGTCAGAACATGTCAGGGAGGGATTACATGACATTTTATTGTGAATGAACTTTAGCATTCTGACAATTCAGATTTAGTGATGCACTTACACTTTCACCTAGAAACTTCACAACAATATTCACCTAGATTTTCAATTGAGGTAAAATGGTTATTATAAACATTTACATTCATTTGGCCAGTAGTGATCTGGTTACTGAAATATAAATAATACATTTTCAGAAGTAACTGGTAAATCTCTGTAACATTGATTAATTGTACAATTCGTTTTTTTAGAAGACAATGATGTAATAAATTTTTTTGTATTACTCTAAAACAATAAAACAGTAAGGGCCAGGTTTCCTAACAGCTTGTGCAAACATAACCCCCCTTTTGCTTATAAATAACTACTGCCTAAATTTTCAAGCAGTTTTTGCAGCTTTGTATTCTAAATTTGCAGGAGTTTTATTTAGAGACACAAAATATATGGGAGAACCATTTTTAAATTGCAACACTATTTCCTAAGGTTTGCAGTAGACAATTTAGTGGTATTTGCAACATGATTTAACACCCAAAAAAGCATGACACAAGAGAGATGTGAAGTAAAAGAAAAATATATTTCTCCACTCATGTTTATTTATTTGGAGTGGTAATACAACATTAGTAGGCCATCAGACTGCCATCTTTGTGTTGACCTTTCTTCATCTCTGATTTCTCTTCTAACCTAGTTTCTAGTTTGGACAGTCTCATTATTAGCAACTCTGGTTTGCCACTGACTTTGGTCCAAATTTGCACTTCAGGGTTTTAACTGCATCACTCTTTCTGACCCAAGTTTTTGCATTCTTCTTCTGAATTGGCTCGGTTGCTGTCTGGACTGCTTCCCTGGACTAGGACCTTTGCCTGGCTTTTAAGTCCCCTTTGATTTTTCCTTGCTGTTGGACTTCTGCTCAGAACTCAGTCTTTTCAGTTACTATTTGTCAGTAAAGCCTTGGTTCAGCATGTATCTGCTCTTGGGTCCCCCCCACCCCCCCACCCCTGAAATCCTGGCATTGGTATGCAGGTGGGTAAGTGGCTGCTTTCTGGACCAAGCCAATAAACCAAACTTCATTGTGGTCTTTGTGATATTGTGGTCTCTGAATATGATTTGTGTTCTTACTTTAATGTAACACTTTGTGTTTCTCCCTTTTTATTGTCAATCAAGAATATATTCTAAGTCCAATCACTTATAAAATTCTGTCAGAGTGCCAATATTGCCAACACCCAAGCTTAAAGAAAGCTTAAAACAACAAGCATGTTGCCAATAACATCCCAAAAAAGTTTAAAGAAGCATGTTACCGGTAGTAACCAAAAAAACCTAAACAATGAACATGTTGCTTATACCCATATAATTAGTATTGCTGGGTCTAATATTAGTAATATTAGTCTACATAGAAAATTCCCATAGTACCATAATATCCCAAGGGCACAATTATTACAAACTATGATAGGTGTAGTATTCCTATAGGAAGACATGGATCAGCTGAGCCACAGCTGGTGCAAGCTTGAGCATGACCTGTCAGAACTAACTCTGTGCTTGACATATAATTCTCCTCAGCATGATTCTGTAGATGCCTCCTGAAGATGCCAAAGACTCTAAAGCCCATCTGGGAATCATTTGCCAAAATGCACCACTGAAAAGCCTTGACCTAGAATGAGTACCGTCTAACAGGAAGACCTTCTTTTTCTCTGGGAGACTGTACACCATGTAACACAAAGAAGAAACAGAACAGGGACTATATATACACATGGATAACAAGGGATCTTGATGATGAACAAGTGAACATAAGTAACTAAAGAGACGAATAAGGACACATTAAGATTAAAATGAAAGAGTAAGCATGAATTAAGACACAAAAACAGAAATAAACAAGACATAATCCTGTCATTACACCTGTTCTCCCACAAGGCACATCTTCACACCATTAACAACAGTCCAACTGTGGTGGTGGGAGGGGGCTTTGGAGATAGACAGACATGAGACATCAGACGAAGACATAAGGTAGATGAAAGACCAGGAACAGGAGGAGCCAGGAAAAGGGAACACTATGTCGATTTGTGCTACCCTGTCAGATATTGTTATCTCCAATTAAATCAGTAGATTTCGTAGAATTCAAAAAAAAAAAAAAAAACATGCTACCTGTCAAATTATAGTGTATTAACATCTACACCTCTACTCCAACCCTAAACCTACCCTTACAGTAATCCAAAAACAGTAATTATGTGTTATTCACGGTTTTTGCTGGAAGGGATACAGCTACAACAGGAAACCAACAATAAATACATTTTTGAATGAATGAATGAATGAATGATGCATTTATATAGTGCTTTATTGTGTATAGCTGTACACTCAACGCGTTTTACAATCATGTGGAGGTCTCTCCTCAACCACCACCAGTGTGCCTGGATAATGCGATTGCATCCACAGTACAATGACACCAGTGTGTTCACCACACACTAGCTACAGGTTGCAGCTGGAGGGTGACAAAGGTCCAAGGTGTAGTCAGAGGGGTGAGGGAATGCAGTGGAGCCTGAGTGATAGAAAGACCATAGCAGAGTAGACAGAGTGCAGAGCCAAGTTGGAGCCGATAGGCCGAGGTGAAGGAACAACAGTGGGAGCTGGTTCCAGAAGAGCTCTCTCAGGGTCTAATCATCCAAGTGTGCCTCACTGTAAAGTTGTAGATAGCCCTCCACATATTCCTCCAGTAACCGGCCGTTCTGGAGAAAGCAATCTTCTTCATCAATTTTGGATAGTTATTCTGTCACATATATTGTGGATTCAAGGAGATGCTCGATGAAAAATGATAAGCAGGTGAAGGAATAAACTAAGGAGGATTGTACAGACACTAAGACTAAAATTAAATTTGCATTTACATTTATTCATTTAGCAGATGCTTTTATCCAAAGTGATTTAAAAATGAGGACAATAGAAGCAATAAAAACTAACAAAAGAACAACATGTAAATGCAAATGACAAGTCTTGGTTAGCTTAATGCAGTACATGTAGCAAGGTATTAGTGACTAAAAAAGTCAGTGAAAGTGATTTTGTGCCTCTTTGAGATGGACAGAACGCAAGCTTCTAGAGGGCACGTAACTGTGAAGTAATGAAAGGTAAAAGGTTACAGAGCCAGTGGTGGTTTTGTAGTAAACCATTAATACCTTGAATATTTTGTGAGCAGCTACTGGCAGCCAGTGCAAATAGATAAACAAAGGTGTGACATGCATTCTTTTCAGCTCTTTAATTAATAAAGATTAATCTTGCAGCAGCATTTTTGAATTGTAGAGGTTTGATAGAATTGTCTGGAAGACCTGCCAAGAGAGCATTGCAATAGTCTAGCCTTGATAGAACAAGAGCTTGAACAAGGAGTTGTGTCGCATGTTCTGAAAGAAAGGGCCTGATCTTCCTAATGTTGTATAAAGTGAAGCTGCAGGAAGTTTTAGCAATGTGGTCTGAGAAATTCATCTTATCATCAATCAAAACTCCAAGGTTTATAGCTCTTTTTGAAGGAGTTATGGTTGATGAGCCATACTGAATTGTAAATTTTTTATAAAGGGATGTGTTTGTCACAAGCAGTTCTGTCTTAGCCAGGTTGAGTTAAAGATGATGAACTGTCACCCAACATGAAATGTCTGTTAGACATGCTGAGATGCGAGCAGCTACAATAGGATTACAAGGATGGAATGAGAGGTAGAGTTTAGTGTCATCAGCATTGCAATGATATAAAAGCCATGTTTCTGAATGACAGAACATATGTGATGCCATTTAGACTGAGAAGAGAAGTGGTCTAAGAACTGAGCCCTGAGGCATCCCAGTAGCTAGATGTTGTGACTTGAAAACCTCACCTTTCCAAGATACCTTGAAGGACCTACCTGGGAGGTAAGACTCAAGCGACTGTGCAGTTTTAGGGCTTCAACAACTGAGAGCAAGGCAGTCTCGGTAGAATGTCCACTTCTGAAACCAGATTGTTTGCTGTCCAGGAGGTTGTTCTGTGTGAGAAAGGCAGAGACTTGTTTGAACACACCTAGCTCAAGAGTTTTTGCAATGAAAGGAAGAAGGGAAACTGGAGGAAAAACACCAGTGTGAAGGGATGTGCTAACGATGTGAGTGATTGCAGGTACAATGGCAGGATAAATTACTTGAAGGAGATTAGATGGAATAGGATCAAGCTGGATATTGTCAGGAATCGTATATTCCGATCCAGAGCATGCCAAACATGCTCAATCGGTGACATATCAGGTAAGTATGCTGGCCATGCAAGAACTGGGATGTTTTCAGATTCCAGGAATTTTGTAGAGATCCTAGCAAGATTGGGTCATGCATTATCATGCTGCAACAGGTGATGGTCGTGACAGAATGGCAAAGGGCCTCAGGATCTCGTCTCCGTGCACATGTGTTCATTTTCCATAATATAAGCCTGCCCATACTATAACCCCACAGCGACCAAGGGTCACTCGATCAACAATGTTGACATCAGAAAGCAGATGGGTTTCCCTGAGATGGTTTCTGACAGTTTGCGCAAAAATTCTGTGGTTATGCAAACCGATTAGTGCAGCAGCTGTCTGGGTTGCTGGTCTCAGACGATCTTGGAGGTGAAGATGCTGGATGTGGAGGTCCTGGGCTGGTGTGGTTAAATGTGGTATGCGGTTGTGAGGCCAGTTGGATGTACTGCCAAATTCTCAACAGCTCTAGTGGATATTCCTGCAGTCATCATGCCAATTGCGCACTCGCTCAAAACTTGCAACATCTGTGGCATTGTGCTGTGTAATAAAACTGCACATTTTAGAGTAGCCTTTTTTGTGGCCAGCCTAAGGCACACCTGTGCAATAATCATGCTGTCTAATCAGCGTCTTGATATGCCACAACTCTGAGGTGGATGGTTTATCTCGGCAAAGTGCTCACTGAAGGGCTCACTAACAAAGATTTAGACACATATGTGAACAATATTTGAGAGAAATATGTCTTTGGTGTACATAGAAAAAGTCTTAGATCTTTGAGTTCAGCTCATGAAAAATGGGGGCAAAAACGAAAGTTTTGCATTTATATTATATTTTGTTCAGTGTACAGCAGGATTTTGTGATTTGCTCTTTCTGCAGCTCTGAGCTTACAATGCTTATGGAGATCATTAGATAGCCAAGGGGCAGAAGAGGTGGAACAGGCTGACCTGGAAGACAATCGGCAGACAGTGTCTAAACAAAACAAGAGTGGAGCAGAAAGTATCAGTAGCACTGTTAGCATCAAGAGATGATAAATATTCAGAGGAAGGAAGCCAAGATGAAACCCTAACAGATAGCCAGGATGGTGAAAGCGAGCATAGGTTACTGTGTAAAGTGACATGTGGAAGGGTATATGCTGTTTCGGGAACGATGTAGAGGTTTAAGGGTGAAAATGAAAAGAGTTCAAATGAAAGAGTAATAATGAAAAGAAGACATACAAACAAAACTGCAACAAACCAAGACATAATCATGACAGCAATACTGATTCCATATTATTCCTGTATATTCAAAGATAGTGTATGTATCAAATGTTTTAAATGATAATTTCATGTTTTTACAATTTAACAATTCTTCAGTTTACAATTCAATGTTATATTGAACATATGTTAAGTATTGGAGGGAATGCATCTTGAAATCATCTATTGACCAAATTAAAATAAATGTGAAAAAAAAAAATCACACCCAGAGCAGTTTGTGTTCACGACACACATTCATAGCAAACCATATCAATATCTGAAAATGAACTATACTCAGACCACCTCCCAACCACTTTAAAGCAAACTTCGGCCACATACACACCAAAAATCTAGCGAACCGTGCTCAGCCCCCTGAAAAGGACCAAGTGTGAAAAACACAAACAGGTCACAGTCCAGTCCAGACACGTGTGGTGCCTCAGCAACCACAGACCCCGGCGGCTAGGGACAGATGATCTTCCTTCTTTTTTTCTAAAAGAAGGTAAGTTTCAAGTGATGCACTTTCAATTTAAACTTACCATATTGTGTGCAGTTTAATGAGCCATTTAGTGCAGCTTGAGCATAACCAAAGCCCAAATACTCAATGCATTTACTATGAGTGTCATCAGCCAATGAATCAACTGCTGTGATTCTATACATGCATCAGACAATTGTCACACCTGGAGGGGGCTCCCACAGCATTAATTACTGACCCAGCATCAAGTGAACCAATGAAAGAAACACAGTAGCGAAGCTAGTGTAGCATCTTGATCTGAGGCACTGGCTGACTGTGACATTCTTTTGTTACGCAATAGAGGGTTTTTTGTGAAGAACGGGAACGTTTGGGCTGGCGGGGTCGAGGGCAATCACTGAGCACACTGTTGACACTGCCTCTCTTTGGTAGTTCAATCCACTGTCTAATATTCTGGCATCCCAAACATTCTGCAACATTTGAAAAAAACAACATCACACAGGCGGACAGAAATGGCTGGAATTCTGAAAGAGAAAGGCTCTATAATCCTGTTCATCATGCACATGAATCACCAAACATTTTTTTTCAGTCAAATGAACTCACAAACTCTGATACTTAATCAGACAAAGCCTGCTTTTAGAGAGAAATGTCTATTGACTCATATCGCAACGCTGATAAATCATACTCATAAAGTAGATAAAATGACAAGCTTGTTAGCACTCCATACTTTTTTTTTTAAAACATTAAGTCATCCCTGCTTAGTGAATCACATTCTAGAGTGAAATAACAGACAGGATTCTGAATGTGGACAGAGTTTTTTTTTTTTTCTTCAGTGTGCAGCTTTTAGTTACATTAGAATTTGTGAACTCTGTATGTGTTGTATTTTTAAAAAATGTAAGCACAGCAAATAATATAAGCATAATAATTATTATTGTTTTTGTGTTATTTACCACAACTATAAAATGTAGACATGCTATTTATATTCATATAATACAATATAGCCTAGTATGATTAAATATTCATAATTGTTATTTTTAGTAACAGTGGTAGTAATATTAATGGAAGCCATCAAAACTGCTTGAGCATTCGATGATATAAAGACTTTACATTAGATGTGGTGCATTGCTGTGGCTGTCAAGTCTATAGCCCGTCATATTATCTCATTTAAATGTAAGCAGAACTGTAGTCGTTGGATATTTTTATTTTTGTTTTATTTTTTATGCCAATGCAGTGAAAATGCTTTCCAGAGTGCACTCACCATCCATCGCACCAGACGCGGACAGTACGCCTCCTCTTTTCCGGACTGCAGTCTGCGGAGGCCGGAGCGCTGCTCACATGATGCCCGTTCTTCATCATTTTATACAGCCCTATTTACAAGCACTTTCAGCACAAACAGCAAAGTCAAATCTCTGATATTAACTGGTTTTCAGTAAGTGTTACAGGACTGGGAAACCTTTGTCCTTTTCCAGGATAGCCGGCTTCTGCATTAAATGAAGGTGACGTTTAGTGTGGGACAACGCCTCCTCTGCCGGCCAGCAAAATTACGAATCATACTACTGTGAAGGCTTACTCATGAATATTAGTGATGTAAGATTACGTTTGGTCCGTGGGATTAATTCATTTGCTGAACGGGTAACGGGTGTTAGGCAATGAACGAATCATACAAGTCATGGCGTGGCTCATGAATATTAGTTCGCGTGCTTTACGCTTCACGAAGGTTTTCAAACAACGTTAGCATAATGTTTTTGGGAAACGCAGCCCAGGTTAACCTCCATAGCCCGCCCCTTTGCAATAGTAAGATCTGTAAATTCGTTTCCCGGGAAGTGGCGTCACATGGTACGGAATCGTACGATGTGCGGTGACAGGCAGCAGACATTACTGTTACATAATCACAACTTTGTCATGTGACAAGTATGCATAAATGTTATATTAAGTGGTATATATAAATAAATGCTTGGAACCAGGCTAGCTTTGATGCACTGACGATATAGATTTATATAATTAGTTTACAAAGAAATCTGTAAAATATAGATTATTAAACTATGTTCAGTTCACTTTTATACCCCAATAATACTAAAAACAATTTCTGAAATTGCCAGTCAAGATCTATTATAGTCTATTGGTCTCCTTTTAAAATGGAGAGGCAACTTTAGTTATCTCTTTTGAAATTATATACATATTAAGTGCTGAGGCGTGAAAAATAAAACACATTTGGGCTTAACTGTGGGGATGTAACCATACAGACAGCACATTTTCTTACAACCCAACACCAAGTCAGAAATACCCACAACCCAAAAATATATAGAATTTTAAGAACTATTAAATTATTCAGTCTCAGTATTACTATTTAATTATTAAAAGTATTATAATTATTTTTGCAGGCTAATATAAAGTCAAAGTCACCTTTATTTATATAGCGCTTTAAACAAAATACATTGCGTCAAAGCAACTGAACAACATTCATTTGGAAAACAGTGTCTTGATAATGCAAAATGATAGTTAAAGGCAGTTCATCATTGAATTCAGTTATGTCATCTCTGTTCAGTTTAAATACTGTCTGTGCATTCATTTGCAATCAAGTCAATGATATCGCTGTAGATGAAGTGACCCCAACTAAGCAATCCAGAGGCGACAGCGGCAAGGAACCGAAACTCCATCGGTGACAGAATGGAGGAAAAACCTTGGGAGAAACCAGGCTCAGTTGGGGGGCCAGTTCTCCTCTGACCAGACGAAACCAGTAGTTCAATTCCAGGCTGCAGCAAAGTCAGATTGTGTAGAAGAATCATCTGTTTCCTGTGGTCTAGTCCTGGTGGTCCTCTGAGACAAGGTCTTTACAGGGGATCTGTATCTGGGGCTCATCTAGTTGTCCTGGTTTCTGCTGTCTTTCAGGGCAGTAGAGGTCCTTTCTAGGTGCTGATCCACCATCTGATGAAAAATATTAATTTTAAATGTATCACCTAGTTGTCCACGTGTGGACCCCAGTGATTATATATTTTTGTTGTTGTTGTTATTTCAGTTTGTTTTATTATTTATTTATTTTTTGCGTTTACTTAATACAAATAAGTTAATCAGTGAAAACACAACAACAAAAATTATGATGATGATGACTTTGATAATATTGATGGCTGCAGCACATAGCAAAAAAGTTGAGACAAGGCACATGTACGATTAAGTTACATCACCTTTCCTTGTAATTAGACCTTTTTAATAGTTTCTGAACTGAGACTAATTGCTGCAGTTTTACAAGTGGAATTTTTGCCCAGTTTTGCTTGAAATAAGCCTGCTCAACATTCCTTGATCATTGTTGTCTTATTGTCCTCTTCATGACTCGCCACACATTTTCAATAGGAATCCACTCTGTGTCTAGGAAATCATAATGGCATAGCACATGCAGAATGAGACCCGGCAGTTCTCATTCTAATAATCATGGACTTGATCGCAGTATGTCTCTGTACAATCCCACTATACCATGCCGTGGGCTCTGATGTACTTCATACCATGACAGATGAAGTGGGTTTGCACCTGCCACTGATAAAAGTTTGGATGGTCCCTTTTGTCTTTGGTATGAACAACTTGATGTTTATTTTTCCCAAAAACAAGCAAATAAACAGAATGACACTTTCACTATAATAATGACATAATTACAAAATTGTTTGGATGAACTACCCCTTTATTAGCTAAGTCAAACCATATAAGAAGATTTTAGCGCCCCTCTGGAGATTTATGATGTGGCAGCACATAGTTCTTATCCAGCAGATGGCGCTCCATTACTGTACCAGGAGAGCATATGTCCTCCTTTCCAAAAAAAAACTTCTGAAAAACTAACTACTTATTTGAGTTTCTGTAGTAAAGACCATAAGAACAGTCTTATGGTATAAATAAGTAAATTAAACAGTGAACATTTCACCCCTTATGGACAGCAAGAATAGAACAGGGAATATGGCATGCAGATAAATTATGGACATTTATGGCTGTTGTTCTATTATTATCACTATATCTGTAATAGGCTATTTAACGTGTGTATGCCAATTTCAGTATTTTAAGTTTTCTTCTAAGACCAACATTTCTCAAATTAATGCAGCTTATAGGCTAAAGCATTCAACATATAACCATTCAACTTTTCTGTAGTGTATGTTTCATTTCATCATAATTCATAAGCACATCATGTAAGCTGTATAAAGTGGCATGTAGTAACTTTTACTTTTGAGGCCATTAACCATAATGTGAGCTTTAGTGACTTAGGTACCTGCTACTTCATAACATAAGAGTAGTAACAACTGCACATCCTTTCCTTTAAAAACATAAACAATGGTCCTTTGACAACCATAAAAATTGCAACAAAAAGTATCTGTTTGTTACAAAACAGAAATATTAAAAAAAATTTTAAGCACAGACATTCATAAAGTTTTTCCTTATGGTTCACAATGATCTTCTTGGTATAAGTGGCTCATTTGTCTTGAATGACAAATTAATGACCATGTCTGATGAAATGGAAGAAGAAGCAGAAGAAGAAGAAGACTGAATGCTCAGATGCACTGGTCTTCAGGTTAAACTTGGTAGGCAACCCATGTAGTCATGAAATCTCTCAAATCCAAAACCCAAGCCCATATGTTCGATCAGAGCAAATCTGCACTCAGATTTTGTCCTTTCCTGGAGGTATAGGCTGTAAGTTACCATCCATTAGCATTTGCTTGGAGTAAAACTCAGCCTAACTTATTTTGACAAATCCAAGGAGATTTTGTTTTATGTTCTGGTTGAATCAAGGAAGGGTAATGACTGGTTCTGTTGGCAATGTTTACTTGAGCAGTTTCTATTCTTGCTCATGTTTTCTATTTGAACGCCAGATTCAACAGTTCCCTGAGGTTTGCGGTTTTTGTGGAGAAGTTTGAATGAATTTACAAATAAATGCAATGAAAGAATATAAAAAATAAAAAAATACCAGTGATCGCTTCATGTATTTGAATCTGGTAATGGTCTCATTTTTATTCTTGCATTTATCCATGAATACTTTAATATCGCCCGATTTATTTATTATTATTATTTTCTTTTTTTTTTGACAGACCATTGATATTGAGTGTATCCAGTCTGCAGGTTTAGATTAGATTAGATTAATCTTGTCATTGTGCAGAGTACAGAAGTGCAAATGTTTAAATATATACCTGTATGAATATAAAAGTATATTTTTGTCATTCATAACCAGAGTGTGATAGCCACTCCTCCTTCACCATGTAGCTGTGACAGTTCAACATTTTATTTTTATTTATTTATTTATTGTTAATTAAGTGCATTATCTGGGTATTTAAAGTACACCTTTGGTTTTTCCTTTCTTTTGTGTGTGTGATTGAGCACACTACTTCCACTATTTATGATAAAAATGGCAAATAATAGTGCATAAGTACATGAACTAGGATGCACTATTTAACTTTTTTTATTTATTATTTTGACCACTCACTTCAAAAAGAAGACACTCCAGAAATTTTAATTTAATGGAGATAAGGGCAAATAAATAATTATAATCAGTGGACATGAAATGTACCCTAATTTACAGAATGACACAAAAAGTTAAAAGGTCTGTTGGCAACGAAATAGTCAAATATGGTCTGACTTTTAAAGGGCATTTTAAATTTTCAGACAAGGCTTTGTCAATCCAACAGCAAATACATGAGAGTAAATACAAATAATAAACATCTCCTTTATTATTTGGACAGACTGCTAAATTTTCACATAAAATTTATAACAAAATAATAATTTTCCCTCTAAGATGATAACTGGACTGAACATCATGTGACAATGTAGCACACTGTTATTTGCAACAGTTATTGTTGCATTAAATGATCACTTTTACAGTACATACTATTTGTAAAGACTCTCACGTAAATAGTGAGCTAATATTCTATTCCTAACACACCCATGCTATATTTCTCCCTCAGGATGCTATGTTGTTAGATAAAAAAGATGTGGAAGAGTGTATGTCTCGATGATGATGGTGCATGGGCCCCATTAATTGTGCCACTGGCTCCAGGCTGAGAGATCTAGGGCAAGCACCTGCTGCAGAAGTGGGTAAGAATGATGAATGCTGTCCTACAACACCCATCCACTCACCTCTCCCCTCCATGTGCCAAATCACTCTTGGCTTCCCTCTGGGAGCATGTCTCTGAGGAACTCTTGGTGTCCCATGGACTGGTCAACTACTAGATAATATATATTTTATAATAATTACAAATATATTGGCTAAAATAATTGCCAATGAAGAGGCCACTATTTTAGTGGTCTCTCAATGTTTAATGATTACTCTGTTGATAAATCACTAATTTGAATAATGGGAGTGACAAGATGCACCTTGATATCTATTACAGTAATGGCATGGTAATAATAAGGTAATACAGTTTTAGTTATTCTGAATTTAAAAATTATTTAAATTACAAATAATAATACATTTTAAGCATTGTTATGTAGCTGCTTTGACATGCATATGTAATCAAACTAAATTAATTTGGACAATTGTATGAGCCTATTTTATTGAAATTATGTTTTTAGGCCCACAGTTTAAAAGCTGAGAGAAATGTCTTGATAAAAGAAGCATTTAGGCCGGCAAACATGTCTGAACAGAGGAAAAAATTGCCTTGTATTCTACAAACCCAAATTTAGGACAGACACACCTCAACATCGCTCATGACTCCAGTGTTTTACTCACGTCAGGCCAAAAATATGTTCTCAGAGGTTGCTTAAACTAGGTCGACTGACATCTTTTTTTGGATCACAGAGGGAGAAATTGTGCCATCTAAATGATAGCAGTCTCCTAAAACCAAATTGGACAGCAATAAGCCTTCCCCACTGGTTTATTTTTACACAAATCGAACTGGGTCAATAACCATGCCATGGAACATAACCAATTATATAATCATCATATCTCTCAAACTTGGTAACAAATAATACTATGATTATACTGCATTTATAAAAAAGAAAAAAAAAAAAGAAAAAAAAAAAGTATTTGAGTCCCTCATGTTCTGGATCTTTCTCAAAACATTTTTATTAGTCAAATACAAAATAAAAGAAGCTGTACAACAGTAAATCAATAACTTAGCCACATCTCAAAAATGGTTAACTGCATGGTTCAAATCCACAGTCATTAAATATGAATACAGTGTTGTATCTAGATTGCAAAAAAGTACAACAATTTAATCAATAAATAGTTACAATTCACCCATTTTGTTACTGTGTTTTATACAAAGCACTGCAATATATCTTATTACAACCCATTGATAAAAATAACCATAACATATTCTATCAATGTTAACCAATCCTAAACTCATATTTCATATCTTTATTTTATTGACCCACGAATCTGATACAAAGAACTACTCTTAGTGCCAAATATAAAACCCTTTACAGTCACTTGCACACCAAAGAAAGAAAATTATGAATTAAGCCTAAAGCTTGATAACATTGCCATTAATGTGCTGACTGGAAAAAAAACAACTGCTTTTTGATAGGATTCATTAATGATTCAAAACCAATAAAAACATCGAAAGGCCTGTTGCATAGCCTACCATTAAATGAATATAGCCACAATACAGTTAATTTAGCAATGACAATAGCTCTGTCCCAAAACTTAGTGAGCTACATAGACATGTTAACTGAAATGGAACTGAAATGACATATTGTGAGACAGATAGTGTTTCTCACAGTAGTTGTAAAAGAGTTACCACTAATTCTGAAATAAGAATGTCGCCAAACATCCACGTTTTTCAATTAACGGAATTATTTTTATCTATTCTTTCATTTTATTTATAATTTCTATACTGAATGAAATAAATGTATGAAGGATGTTTTACATTTTGGAGGAATTCTTTGAAAGAAGATCATTTTGGAATTGGATTTACTGCATGCCACAAAGGCTTAGAATTGGGCCAAAACAGGTTTTCTTAGAAAGCATTGCAAGATTGCTGGAGCCTTCGAGTCAGGAATGTGCCTATGATGCACTCGGATGCTAACTTGGATTGGAACAGAGCTAATAAACACACATTTAGCTTTGCAGCAGTGACTGTATCTCACTAAAATATCTTCCTACTCAGCAGTCCTTTCACAATAGTCCTAAATACAAACTACCACAAACATCATTGGTCAAGAATATCAACAATTTATGTGCACATAAGGGTACAGTGTGGCACTTATCCAAGAACTACATTAAACACCACAGAGTGCACAAAGTGCTGTGTGAAACAAGTATGATGAAAAAAAAAATGCTCCAAAAAGCTGCTTTTCAAAAGTAGAAAATAAGATATTTGGATGTGTTGAGTGCATTATACGAGCAATAAGCGCTAAAAACATACCAGTCTTTGAAAGAATATAACCTACATATGAAAACATGGGATGCATATTTTACTGTTGCAAAACCTCTTTCTGATGGCGGGTTGAAAGGTTTTCAGAATCTGGTCTTGAATCTATAATGTGAGACAGAGTTGAGGTAAAAGGGCAGTGCATTCTTGTCACAGTGAATCAGTTTCAATGTGTTAATTTCTCCTTAAATTAATAGTTCATCCATAAATGAAAGCGGTCTTCATTATTTAGCCACGTATTACTGCTCATTGCTGTAAAATAAGCTCCACTATGTAATCAGGATTAGAACTTTTATCAACTGAAGGGGTTCATTTTGCTTCTGTACGTTATCCTCCTTATTACATATTTAATTTGATAATGATAGACATAATATGATGCATAATATTGGGTATAAGAGTGAAAATCTTTTATTAGAACTGATGTTTAAGGGGCTGATTTGCAGAGAATAAATCAAATTTTTTTGTTCAGCCATATACAACTTGGTATATAGAGCGAACAAGTCATATATATTATGTATATTCTGTTCACTTCACTGATTCAGCTGATTTTCAGTCAGGGCGAGAAGACAAAGTACTTCTGGTGCTTTTTATTTTTATATTACACTAAACATACTGTATGTCCTGAGATAACAACAGGGAATAGCATATCAAAATAAGCCCATTTCATTTGTGCATTTCACTTACCCTGATCATCTCTCACAGAGGAGTCTCATGAAGCTTATTTCAAATATCTTTGCACTGTATGTAGTTCTAAAGAGCAAGATGACAGGGTTGACAGTCAATTAACTTTTTAAATATTATAGCTCTGTTCCAAACCCTAGTCTGTAGACATACGGTAGGCAGCATCGTCAGCATAGTTAAATGTAATATCTTTATCCACCTTTCCTGTTTAGCGGACACTGATTTTCAATCCTTCAACTTGACATGACAATCAAATCAAGTCACATTCTATTGTATTCTTTACTTGTACATTTTGCTCATAAAGAATTGGCTGTTTATTATATAGTGGTTTGGAGAATAGATAGATGCATTTCTTTTTCAGTGAGTTTGTCACTCATTCATGCCATGCCTCCTTATTTAGTGTGTCTTACAACAGTCTATATGTTGGGAGAGCATATACTGTATGATGCCTTAAAATTGACAATTCACTAGGTTTTGGAACAGAACCTCAACTTTAAATTCAGGTCTTGCTATTTTTCTTGCCCTCAAACATTAAGGATAAATTGTGTTTTGCCCAACCACCTGTGCTGGAAGAGAACTGCAGACTGGCTATGCACCATTATGAAGCTACACATTGGGTTTATTATAGTTATAGCTGCAGTTAAGCTGGAAATTATATCGTTCAACAAAAGTCAGGTGTTCTGAGTGCAAGACATCTTCATTACAGAGATATGGAAAAAGCCAATATGAACAACTGGCTTCTGTACACCATCTATAGTTCTTTATAATATCCATTTAAAGAATACAGCTGGACACTTACACAGTGAACAACACTGCCACCTGACCACATACACAGCACGCCACGCGCTACCCCACTGCACGTGCCTACTTACTAGAAAAGCAATCAGACTTCAATAATAAGCCACTTTTGGTACAATTGCAAAATTGATATCAAACTATTTTTTGTTCATATAAATAACTTTTTTTTTCTGTTTTCTTATTCAGGAAAGAAAACAACAAAGTAGCTGGAATAAGACATCAGAGAGCATTTGCTAACAATTCAACAATAAAGCTTGTGCTGGGTTGATTTGAGACCAGCCCATCCACACAAATCACAGAACAACAAAACCACAGCTCTACGACTCTGAACAAAGCTCTAGAATGATCAGTTTTACCAACACAGTTTTCTAAAAACAAGTAAATGCCTCCTCTCTCTGCGATATCTTTTTTTTAGAAAAGGGTTTCTCATATCTGCAAAAGAAGAACGTCACCTGCCAGACAGCTCAACAGGTCCTCGGCTCTCCCATGCATAAATACAGTAGTTTATTGCCTCTCCTGGTCATATTCCTCTGAATATAACTTGTAAACATCATTCCACTAATGGAATTGAACTTAACAGGAAAGAAAACTGAAGATAGCTGAAAAATAATTTTTGCTCACTTTGTGAATTACAAGATCAGTATGTATTGAGGGAACACCGCCATTTCTGATAGAATAGTGAATATATTTACTGTATTTTCTGTATATCACTCAGTGGACAATATCAAGCACATGTAACTCAAGTTGGAGCTAAATGGAAGAGTTAACCCTGAACACAAAAAGGAGATTTAGCAGAATGTACATGCTCTTTTCCATACAGTGAATCCATACAGTGGCCATGTCTGTCCAGCCCCAAAAAGAACAAAATATTTCTATAAGTAACACACTCCAATTTATTCATTAACAATCTTTCCCTCTCTTCTATTAGCACAAATATTTTGTGTCATAAGATGCACTGCTTCAGGTTTGATGTCCATGACAACAGTGCTGTGGAAAATTACTTTAAATGTAATGCAATATAGTGTTACACCATATTTAAGGCAACTAATTGTGTTACTTTTTATGGGAATAAATGCATTACTTGCATTAATAAATGCATGTTACATTTTTTTTTCTAACAAAAAATAAAAAGTTATATTTTTGGCAACTGTAAAGGCCCTTTCACTCAACATTGGGATAGGAGAGGTAATAATGAATGAAGTAACTTGCGTTAATTTAGATATTTTTTTTGTAAATTTAAAAGAAATGTGTCACTTTACTAGTTAGTAAACCCCAACTGATGACAAATGGTATCAACTCTTTTGTCTTTAATCACAGGAGGTATAAATGTTACAATGTGAATTTTTTGTGACTGTTTTTATTATACTTTTATGGTGTATTTTAAAAACTTTTGTTGAGATTGCCAGTTAGTGCATACTTTCTACTGTGTTGGAAAGAGCAGCACATAAACAAATTTTGTGTTCCATGGACAGAATTTTTTTTAGGTAAGTGGTTGCATATCTTAGCTATATTTAAATAAAAAAATTAGTTAACAAATTTTCAACATAATCTTTTAAAAATATAGCCAAAATAAATGGTTAGCAACCACTTACCTTTAAAAAAAATGTGTATATTTTTTTCAGTGTACATGGCGTGTTTTTCTAATAATGAATTTGTGAACCTAAAGTGTGAAATATTCTGATTAATGATACTTTGATCAGAATTGTTGTTCATTAACAACAAGGGTTGTAAATGACAACAGAGAAACTTTAGTGTACTTTAGCTTAGATATTCTATGGTCACCAAGCAGATCATCTTGCTGAATTTTATCACATTATATAACATAAGTTACCCTGTGCCTGATGAAAACACTGACCAATATACTTACAGATGTTCCTAGTTTGTGCATTATGACCGTGCTTCTGTTTTGGACTTGACAATGGTGATGACACTGGTGGCAGCCACTTTGCCTGGTATGAGGGGCCCTATGACAGATGTGATAGGGCCCCTGGCAGTGGCAACAGGGCTGCGGGCCACAGTTCTGGCAAAACTCTGGAGAGCCTCATATTTGGAGCGCAGCACATCAAGCTCCACCCTCATGCTAGCATTTTCTGAGGCGAGTTTCTCCACCTCCCGCTGAAGCTCCGCCTTCTGTTTCTCCAGCTCCTCCTTTTGTGTGACACGTTTGACGCGGCAGCTGGCGGCATAGCCACGGTTTTTGAGTGTGCGCCGCCGCTGTTTCAACTGCAGGATCTCATCTTTCGACAGACCACGCAAGTGCTGATTCAGCTCCCGCACAGACATAGACACCAGCTCGTCATCCGTAAGACTTGTGCCATTTTCACCTGGCTCTCGCTTCACCTGCAGGGAAACACATTGGACAAGATCAAGAGAGAAGAGAGGGAAAGGAGTCCAGGGAAGACTTGAGAGCAACTGGAATTATCTTTAATATCAAACAAGCTGCAGTGATGAGTCTTATCCAGCACATGTTCAGCAAAGTGAGAAAAAGAAGGGTAAGAATAATAGTAATCTTAAGGTTAAAAAGCATATCAGTATGTTGGCTTTCTCAGTGCTGTAAAAATATATTGCTCATTTTAGTTCATGGTAGCTAATGAATTTGCGGTTACCATAAAATGTGCTTGTTTCCACCACTGAATAAAAATAAACTAAAAACGGACATTTATCTCACAATTCGGATGTTTTTCCTCACAATTGTGCGTTTACGTCTCACAACTCTTAACCACTTTATAACTTGCAACTGTGCATATATATCATGCAATTCCAAGAAAAAAAAGAATTGTGAGATAAAGTCGCGATTACCTTTTTAAATTTTTTATTCAGTTGCAGAAACGGGCTACGAAAAGTATAATTGCAGTGTGATTTATTGTGTGGTTTAATACTCTACTTTTCCTGATTTGAATTAAGAAGTATTTTTGTGGAAATATCACCTGAACATACCTTCAGTGCTTTGTTGCCCTTGTTTGTAGTAGTCATACCACGAGAGCCACTCTCCACTGCCCCACTCGACAGGTCTGTGAATACAAAAGGGAATTCACAAAGATCAGAAATTAATTCCAAAATTAAATTAAATTCATGCAATACATTTCTAAGACAGAAAATATGTGTTAACCTCTCTTTGTTGAAACCATTATAGAATTTCCTGGTTGAAAATTTTCAATGCTACAGATTGCAAAATAGATTCATAGCAAAAACAAACAAGTGTTTTTTTACATTTGTTACTATGCAGTATAGGGTGAACTGGGTGGTTACTCAGAGATTCTCTTCTGCTATCTACATATGACTAAGGTCCCTCTCTCAATGCAAGTGGTCCTCAATGGGTTTTTTAAATCTATTTTATCATTCACCAAGTGATAAAAATTGATCTTAGAAAGCACATATACAACACATCATCTTTTTGGAATTATAAGGTTTTATTTGACATTTTTGTCAAAATTGAGTTACACTTATTCTGTGGCAACTTATTTACATTATAAGCTTTTTTTTAAGTGGTGTACATTTTGGGGCTTTTTATCTATAAAACAAAAAGGTTTTATCTATAAAGTATATGGAATGCAAAAGCTTTGCCAAAGAATCCAAAGGAACAATCTGCATTTACAGAAAGGAAAAAGAAAGAAAGTTGTGACATTTGCCAAGTATGGTGACCCATACTTGGAATTGGTGCTCTGCATTTACTGTAACCCATCCAAGTGCACACACACAGCAGTGCGAAGTGAACACACACACACAGTGAACACACACCCGGAGCAGTAGGCAGCTATAGATCCAGCGCCCGAGAGCAACTGGGGGTTCAGTGCCTTACTCAAGGGCACTTCAGCCATGGGTACTGAGGGGGAAAAGAGGGCTGTTCATTCACTCCCTCCCACGTACAACTCCTGCCAGCACAGAGACTCGAACCAGCAACCTTCAGGTAAGCAAGTCTCTTTACACACAAACTTTGCTGTACTACACAGTCAAACTCTCTTTGCTAACATTTTGCACAGAAAACATCAATTACTTTTTTTTTTAAGAACCACTTGGATGTGGACGCACCAATCAGTACACAGCAAAAAAAGGCACAGAGATAGAACAAAACATAAAACGACAGGGTTGTAACAACCAAGTTATAACTATGAAAAGTGATGCAAACAACTAACCAGGGTTATTCACAACATACTGTATGTCATTAGGGGAAGTCGTGGCCTAATGGTTAGAGGGTTGGACTCCCAATCGAAGGGTTGTGAGTTCTAGTCTCGGGCCGGATGGAATTGTGGGTGGGGGTAGTGCATGAACAGCTCTCTCTCCACCTTCAATACCACGACTTAGGTGCCCTTGAGCAAGGCATCGAACCCCCAACTGCTCCCCGGGCGCTGCAGCATAAATGGCTGCCCACTGCTCCGGGTGTGTGCTCACAGTGTGTGTGTGTGCGTTCACTGCTCTGTGTGTGTGCATTTCGGATGGGTTAAATGCAGAGCACAAATTCTGAGTATGGGTCACCATACTTGGCTGAATGTCACTTCACTTTTCATTAAGCTCATGTAACAAAAAAGAGGCAGACGATTAGCAGTGCTGCATAAATATGGAAAAAAAAAAAATCTTACCTGGCCAAAACCACTATTATCATGACAGAAAACAGAGATAATGCCCTTAAAAGAGCATGCAGGGATAGAATTGAAGCAGATGTGTCACAGTGGGGATGTTAACACATGGGCAGAGACAGCAGCAGCTATCAGACATGCTTCTCTCTTTCTCTCTCTCTCAAAACACACTCACACACACACACACAAACACACCTTTTGGGTCAGTGGCTTTCTGCCACCCCAGTGGCTGCCAAACACACAGGCTCCGCCATATATGCTGAAATAATCTGCTTGTGTGTGTGGACTTAACATGTATATATTTTAACATTAAATACTACAATAAGCATTTTCTATTGTATTTCCCATACCCATCCCCCCAAATTATGTATTTTACAACAGAATATAAATGCTAAATGCATA